>NC_141701.1:58461987-58681987 GCF_971803275.1 Cyanistes caeruleus | reverse complement strand
CCTCCACCTTCCAAACAGTCACAGATCAAACAGTGTCACCACCGGAGAGGACTACTTTTCTCTCTTGCTCTCCCTTTTTTTTCTCTTCCACAAATCGAAGCTTCTTCTGCTACTAAATACAATGCAAACACATTTTTTATCATGGATTTTTTTTGCTGATCTTGATCTGCAACAGAAGAAGAAAAAAACAAAAAAAAAAAACCAAAAAAACAACACACACACACAAAAATTTGCCAAAACCAAGAAAAACCCCGGAGAGTGTGTGCAGAGAGGGAGGGGGGGAGGAAGAAAAGACATTCACTGAGTGGGACAGATTAACGTGAACTGTCCCCCCCCCCCTAAACTCCTGGGAGAGAAAGAGATCCACTCTCCCTCTCTTCTCTTTTCACTGAAATATAACACACATTCGGATCCCAGGGCTCTCAGACAGTCTCAACTGATAGACAGACACATCGAGCTGCTTTTCCTGCTTCAGTTTGTTACTCCTCCTCCTCTTGCCCACGTCACCCTGACAATTACAAATAGGTCTCACACAAACCCATACCTGTCAATCTTTTTAATTGCTTTGTTTTCATTTTTTTCCCTTTCCCAGAGCTAAACAATATGACAAAAAAAAAAAAAATCTTAATACAGCACGGCATAAAAGATTCCTCATGTGAGACACGCGTTGAGGGGGTTGTTATTATAATCCACTTGCTAAAGTGCTGTGCTAGACGCATGTGCTGATTTAACTTCAGCAGAGGTCTTCTTCCAGCAAACTTAAAAAGAGAGAAAAAAAAAAAAAAAAAAAAAAAAAGAGGCAGGAGATGATACTTCGCCGTGGCACACGTCTACCCAGCATTGAATTAAAAATGATTTATGGGAGATTACAGTTCATCCTTACTTTAAAATACCAACAGATTGCAGAGCGAGAACTGCAGCATATGAAACATACTGCTAATACATTTTGCACAGTATGTGTCTGGGGATTTATATAATGTTAGCTGAGAGAACAGAAGGGTTCTTCCCTTTCTTTTTTTTTTTTTTTTTTAAAGGCAAGAAAGCAAGTAAAAGCTACCCAGCTGATTCCTAAAGGAAAACACTTGGAACTGCAGTTTTGTTCTTTTTCGGGAAGAAGGGGATTCTCTTTCTTCTTACTACCGCACAAATAAGCATTGAGCTGTTTATACTGGTAGGATGGAGTTAATTCTGGGAACTACACGCGACATCAGTGCAACATCTCTATTACACTGCCTCTCTCCACGCAGTTGCACCAAGTTGGGATTGGCGGCTCTATCACAACATTGACTTCGGTCCCCTGACTCAGTTGATTCCCCGCGCAGGTTCCCTCACCCAAACGTAATCTACAGCGAGAGGTGACTATATATATATTTTTTTCTTCTATTTTTAAGAAGAAAGAAGGAAGCAAGGGGGGGAAAGGGAGGGTAAGATTTTTCTGGCAGTATCAGGGATCGGGGGAAACCCCTGCGACCCAAGCAAACTGACAGCAGCCTGTTACCCTTCCCCTCCCGGCAGGACGGCGCGGCGGGAAGAGCTTCGCCCGTTTAAATCCCCTCTCGCGGCAGGCGCGGAGCCGCCGCCGCCGTCTCGGGGTTGATTCGTAGCACCTTGCGAGGAAGTGAAACGTTTCGCACGGAAGGGGCGGAGCGTCCGCCCGCGGGCAGCGGCTCCTCGGCGGCGGCTAATAACAACATTAGGAGATTAGCTGTAACTTCTCCCCACTTCTCTAACCTTTCCCGGCCGATAATTTACCGTGCTTTCTTCTTACTCTTTTTTTATTCCTCCTTTCTTTTTCTTTTTTTTTTCTTTTTTTTTTTTTCTTTATTTTATTTTTTATTTTTGGTAGGGAAATACCCCATTTTTGTAAACTAAAGAACGGGGTGTGGGTGTGTGTGTGTGGGGGGGGGTTAATCCGAGGCGTTTCTCTCTGTCCGTCTGTCTACCCTCCCTCTCCCCCTCCCCGTTTTTAAACCCCTTAGTTAGATGCAGGGTACAAACTAAAAGCCACCACCACCACCACCTCCTTTAGGAGATACTCCGGCCCGCCGCACACCTGCCTCGCTGGCAAGGCGGAGCAGGCAGGCAGGGGCAGGCGCTGGCGGGACGGGCGGCCGCGGGAGCGGGCCGGCCTCGCCCCTCGGTACTGCCCGCGGCGGCAGAAGACGAGCGGCTGCTGCAGGGGGACCGTCTTGCCGCTTGCTCCTCCGGCGGCGTCTCCGTGCGGCGGAGGGGCCGGCTGGGAGGGGAGGGAGAGCCTGCTGCACGGGGGTTCTGTTTACGTACACACATAGCTGCGAGCGGGGAGTTTCTCCTGCCGGCGCGTCCTGTGAACTGCCTGGAGAATCCCGAGCCGGAGCTCTCCCGAGCGGGGCGGGAGAGGAGAGCCGAGGCAGGGCATGAGTTTTAGCGCGAAAAGCGGCGCTTTGCTGAGCTCCCGGGCAGCGCGGTGGTGGTGGCGGCAGCAGCCGTCCTGCGCCGCGGCGGCTCCCGCCTGGTCCTGCTTCGGTGGCAGCTGGTCGCGGCCCATCCTGGACATGTCCTACTCCCGTCACTTTCTGGATTTCCAGGGCTCGTCCATCCCCAGCTCCATGAAGAAGCTGGTGGTGACTAAGCTGAGCCAAAACTTCAGGGAAGCGGTCACCCTGCAGCAGGACTCGCCCGTGCCACTCCCAGGAGACGGAGACCTCCTGGTCAGGAACAGGTGAGCCCCCGCCCGCCCCCCCGCGCCCCGGCCCCGCGGCCCCCGCCGACTCCTGGCACCTTGTGGCCTGCTCTCTCCCACATGCTCCCTCACTTCGGAGACCGGCTCCAAAGTTGTACCAGCCGCCATCTGGCGACTGTTAATTTCATTTTATTGTTGTTGTTTTGAACGGCTGGTGCTACAGCCATGTCACCCTGTCCACGTATGTGGGGGTCACACTTCCTCCTCCTCCTCCTGTGGCGGGGCCGTGTGTGTTTGTCTGTGCTCGCTGCTCCCGGCGTGCGCCTGCCCGAAGGAAGAGAAACACCCCAGGGCCCCGGTGCCAAAGGGGGGCGGGGGGGGAGAGGCGAGTGTTACGTTCGGTGAGTGCCGAGGAGAGAAGTGAGACGGAGCGAAGCGCTCGCAGGGCCCCTCCCTGGGGCCTGCCCGGGCTCGTTACACGCACGTAGTGCCCGGGGCTTGAGCGTGTCCCCGGCGCACCCGCACCAGCCCCCCGGGGACGCTGCCGCACAGCGCCCCGGCATCGCGGTGCGAGGGCGGGCCTGGCCCGGCCGCTGCCTCCTCGTCGCGGCCCCGCTGCCCCGCACGGCGCTCTCCGGCCTCGGCCCCGCGCAGCCGTGACTCGCCCGGGAGGCCGCGGCCGGGCCCGCAGCCCGGGCAGCCCCGGCACCACCCCCGGCCCTGCGCGCCAGGCGCCGAGGGGGCAGGGCAGCCCTCGGCCTCCCTCGCAGGACGCCGGCCCGCAGTTGTCGGTGGCTTGTAGAGAGGAGCCGGGTCGGGCGAAGAGTGAGGAGGTGACATTTTGCTTAGCATAATACACCGTAAATCCCACGCCCCGACGCGGTGACCAGCTCGCCGTGAAATGAAGACTCCGAGGACAAAACGTGCCTCCCCCCACAGCTGTCTCCATGAAACCTGTTTGTTCTCGGTGGCCTCTTCCTAGACACCGTCCTTCCTTGCGCTAAAACTAAACCTTTTAAAGTTCCGGGGTTTCTCCGCTCACGAGGGGAAGCCGAAACTCTGGGAACTTTGGAACAGACTGCGTGGCTGGCACGGGAGAGAGCAGCGCTCTCAGGTTCTTGTCAAGCAGGGAAATCGTAGTAACACATAGTTTGCCATCTTCACCGTGGGAGCTTAAAGATGTTAAGCAGCACTAAGTTGGCTTGAGAACAATGCTGCGAGGTCTGCTAAGGCAGTGTATAACTGTGTGTGTATGTGTGACATGTATGTGTCCATATGTAACACACAAATACAGGGTGAAGAAGGGGTAAGGGGAAGAACAGGGACTCTTCCAGGAGCTGATGAGAAAGCTGCTGTGGCACTTTAATTCGATGCTGACATCTCCCACTAGGATTTCTGAGACCAAAATTCCCTCCAAACCTCAAAACTCTAAAACAGTGTGTTGCTGCATCCACTAATCACTGAAACGGTAATGGCGTGAAACAGGCATCCGGCTGGAGTTAAATTCCTTTCTGTGGAAGAGGTCGAAAGGCTTGAGATACAAGTAGCAAGTACTCTACTTTGCATTGTGTTGGGTAATGCAAGGCAGAGCAACATCCTTGTTTCTCAACTCCCCTCCCTCCCACATACGCACTTGGAGTCTTTCTCATCTCGCTCCCCCACCTGCAGTCCTGTAAATTTTTAAAATTTATTCCTTTTTTTTTTTTTTTTTTTTTAAGCAGCTTCCAATGTGACTCTTCCCTTCTCCCTCTTCTCCCTCCTTTTGCTAGGTGGGCTCCCTGGGTGCTGGTGAGACATGCACACTTCATGGTAAATGGCCTTCTGCTACTCTAAAGGCAGGAGCTAGTCCACAGATTCAGGCAGGCAGTTGCTGGGCTTTAACACATCAGCCTGTTACATACATGTTCTTCTACTGGTACACACATGCATGAATGGGGATGGAGGGGAGGAAGAGGTGAGCGATGAAGTCTAGATATAGACTTCATACATTTTGTATTATTTGTGGAATTTCTTCTCTCTTTACTGTTCTTTTCTGAAGAACATCACAGAAGACACAGCATTATGTTACTGTAAAACATTCACTGTATACAAGCTGCAGCAGGAGGCAAGTTCTGAATGTTTCCCCCCCCATCTCCGTCACTCTGGGGAAGGACTATCCCATCCCAAAAGGATGAATCCCTGACTATTTAGTTTTTAGAAAAACAAACAACCCAGCTCAAATACAGCTATACATTCTCTAATAGGTAGAATCATACAATTAAAAACAAAACAATGAAATACTTGGGTTCCAAGAGGGCATTTACAGATTTGTTCATTTTAGTCCCAGTCACGCCCATGAATAGTATTAATTGCTTTGAGCTTTTCATGCAAAACAATCCTTATTCACCACAATAAAATCTGGTTTGGGATTTATGGGAATAGGAAATTAAAATCTGTGTGTGGATAGATATTTTGAAATAAGATGCAGTTTGGGGAAACTTTCTTCTGCTTTAGAGAGCTACCCCAGCAACTCTTATTTCTACTTTTCTATACAGAAAAAAATAACCCATCTTTTACTCAAAAATCCTTCAAAACTAGAAATTAATTTAAGCTTATTTATTTATTTATTTTTACTTTGATTCTGTGTAGGAAAAAAAGAGGAGGGGAAAAAGGTGATAAATCCTTAATGAAGCCATTAACTTTCGTATGTCCATTTGTCCTGTTTTCCGGGGGGGAAATAAGGGGTGGGAGGGGTGGGTGTGGAAGCAAAGGTTTTCCTTTTTATCGCAGGAGAAGGGCCCAAAGCCTGTGAATGTTTGGTCTTGCTTAAAGTTGTTGGGGGATTTTCGAGATTTTCCTGATGAAGTGACACGTTTCATTGCCAAATTACCTGTAAGGGTTTGTTTTTGGGCTGGAAGATGGGAACAAAGTTTATAGAAAAGGGAGTAATAGGGGTTGAGAAAGTTTCTTTTTTTGAACCAGGGGACTAAAGGGATCACAGTGGGAAGAGTGGATGGTTATTCCTGCTGGGTGTTTGGTCTAAATAATGTTTTTCTTGCGTAGTACTGGTTTGGATGACTTTGTTTTGTCTGTGTTTAAAAGGCTGTGATGCTGGTTTTCGATGTCTCACTCTTTGTTGTGGTACACAAAACACCATTTCTTCCCCTCGGCAGTGTCCTCCTGTTTTCTATAATAAACAGTACGAGGGGTTTCAACACTGCTGAGTATAAAAATAACCGGGTGACACAATGTGCGTAATTATTTTGAGAAAAGCCAATCTCAGGCTTATTTCACACCCTGCCTCAGGTTTGCCTCTTGAAATGTAAGGGGCAAAACTCAACTAGAAACTTCTAAATTAAAAAGCAGATTTAAAGAAAGTGAATGAAGGCAAGGGGTCTTAAAAGCCACTAGCACCCCAAGTAATTGTTACTTCTGTGCTTTTTACTCAGTCTCAGAAGTTAGTAAACTGATCTTCAACTTGTAATTCGTACTTTTTCCTACTTTTAAAAGCAAAATAATCTGTGAAACTGCAAGCACATCCTACCACCTCACTTCTGTCAGCTGGAATGACAAGGCAAATTAGACACTGTTTTAATCCAGACGGTGCGTGTGATCGTTTTAATGTGTGAGGAATCTAAGAGACTAAACAATCTTGTTTAAAAAAAAAAAAAAAAAAAAAAAAAAGCGGGGGGGTGGGGGGGGGAGCCCGTACGATGCGACAGGAGTTTTGAGTTTGCACACAATAAAGAGGTTTAAAAAAAAAATTGGGGGTGGGGGGGGAGGGCTAGATGGCGGACTGCGCTGATTAATAGTGATGAACCTAGAAGCCCAGGGAGGATCATTTCCCGTGGCACTGCAGCCCCGCAGAGACGGGGAGGGAGCGGGTGCGTGTGCACGCGTGTCTGTGTGTGTGTGTGTCTGTGTGTGTGTGTGCGCAGGCACGAGTGTGCGGGGGACGGGCGGGCCGCAGCCCCGCGGACAGCCCGCATCCCCTGCCCGGCGCGGCGGGGAGCGGCCGGCCAGCACCAAGTTGAGCCGCGGCCCCCGAAGCCGCACGCACAAGTTGCGGTGCGGCCCGGGCGGGGAAGGGTTCGCATCCTCTCCGGCTGCAGAACAAAAGCAGCGGTGCGTGTGCTGGACCCCTGCTCCGCGGGCGTCTGGTCCCCCGCACGACTACTTCCCTTCCCCGCACGCAAAGTTTTTGTCCTCAGAATGTTTGTTGTTCTACCTGCCTTTGTGCTCCGGCCGCCGTGCAGCGCCGAGAAGGGGAAGGTCTTAAAACCACGGGGGCTTGCTCTCCTGTGGCAGCGCTGCCTGCCCTTGCTGCTCCGCGTCCCGCCAAGGCAGAGGCGCGCCGGGAGCGTGAGGAGGGCGGCTGAGCCCAGCGGGGAGCCGGGACCTCCCTCGCGGGCTGGGGCCGGGGGCAGAGCGGGCGCCCCGGGCCGGCCTCGCAGCTACCGAGAGCCCCGGCTAGGTGAGGCCGGTGAGGGGCGAGCGCAGCTCCCCGCCGGGCTCTCACCCTCCGCTCCCCGCCCCAGAAGTTGGGGTGTAAGAGCGGGAGGAGGCTGGTGCAGCGCCGGCACGTCTCGCCTGGCGCCCGAGGAACACGGTTTGCCTCGGAAGCTGCAACTCCGTTACCAATTTTTATTCAGCTTGTAGCCCTCCTGCACGGGAGTCACCTTAAAGCGGGATAGTAGAAGATTTTTTGTGTCTGCGAACAGGACGTAGGCATTTTTGGTTGCGGCAGAGCGGCGAGTTAAGGGCAGGATTACCGACAGCTACAGTCGCTTTTACCTATTTTATGCATGGATATAATGTTTACGCTTACGTGTCTTTTTATACATAATGTTGGTGAAAGTTTGAAGCTCCCCATGCTGTAAAGAATAAAGTGTATCAAAAGGAGCAAAGCGGTTTTAGTTCTCCTCGATCCGTGTGCAACCCATTTAAAACTACACACACACACACACGAGCTGAGCTTGTTGCTAACTGCAACAATTAAAAGTGCACTGTTTGCCTACTTCTGCAGCCTTTGCATGGTGTCAAGTACACTTTTTAGGTTGTCACATCTACACACAGTAACAGTCCTGGCATTTGCTGTTTCATGTGTTTCTTTTTTTACATTTTCCGGTTAGCAGAAGCTTCCCCAGTCTGTCTTCTCTTGCATGTGTAAAGATAGTTACTTAAAAAAAAAAATGGTCTTTTCATTTGAGCTAGATCATAACTGTTTTAGGCATTATCTCCTAGCCCTTAATCAAGTTGTAAGAATGTCTCTATCTTTCTTTAAAAAGCAAAAAAAAAAAAAAAAATTGTCATCCATTTTCACCTGTTAGAGGTCAGAAGGACTCGATATTCAGTTTTACAATTTTACTCCTTCTGTGCAAGGTTGTTTTGAAGTGTTGCAAGTAATTTATATGAAGAAAAATATTTTAACATTGACATTAGCTACATCAAAAGGCAAATTTGCTGTAGTGACTCCATCAATTAAAAAGTACTTGCCTACAGTAACATGACCTTGCAAATGACATCGATAGTTAATATGATCATTAGTCTTTAACAGTATTATTATATTCAAAAATATAAATTTGTTGCCAGAATCCACATATTTACCGCTCCGCATGTTTTATTCTTCTGTGTTTTCACATCTCGTATGAAGTGGTCAATTAATTTTCATGCTTCAATCTTTTACAGATTTATTTTCAGCTTTTTTAGCTTGGTCAAGTGAACCTAAGGAAAATACAAAGGGGTTTTTTTGTTTTGTTTTGGGTTTGGGTTTTACTTTTTATAGTTTCTTGGTTTTTTTTTTTTGTTTAGAAAATTTGTCTGTAATTCTAGAATAACAGAATGGAAACTATGGAAGTCTAATGAAAGTAATCTTTGGAGTGCACTCATTATTCAAATACACAGACCATCAGAACAAATCTTGTACTTATTCCACAAATTTGAATATAAGATTTCTCATACCATGGAAACTCGGTAAGGAGTAAATCTCGTTAATACATTTTTGTTTTCTTCTAGATTTGTCGGCATTAATGCATCTGATATAAACTACTCAGCTGGTCGATATGACGCCTCAGTTAAACCCCCCTTTGATATAGGCTTTGAAGGTGTCGGTGAAGTGGTAGCATTAGGACTCAGTGCTAGTGCAGATTACACAGTGGGTCAAGCCGTGGCCTATGTGAAAGCAGGTTCCTTTGCTGAATACACAGTTGTGCCTGCCAGACAAGCAGTCCCTCTACCCTCAGTGAAACCCGAGTTCCTCACTTTAATGGTAAGTGGTGCAACTGCATACCTCAGTTTGAAAGAGCTGGGAGACTTGTCGGAAGGCGAGAAGGTTCTGGTGACAGCAGCGGCTGGAGGAACGGGCCAGTTTGCTGTGCAGCTTGCAAAGAAGGCAAAATGCCATGTAATTGGAACCTGCTCCAGTGATGAAAAGGGCGGCTTTCTGAAATCCATTGGCTGTGACCGTACCATCAACTATAAAACTGAAAATGTCGAATCTGTGCTTAGGAAGGACTACCCCGAAGGTGTGGATGTGGTGTATGAATCTGTTGGGGGAAAGATGTTTGACTTGGCTCTCAATGCCTTGGCTATCAAAGGGCGCCTGATAGTTATTGGGTTTATCGCTGGCTACCAAAACCCCACTGGCCTCCAGCCCATTAAAGCAGAGTTATTGCCAGCAAAACTATTGAAGAAGTCTGCTAGCGTCCGGGGTTTCTTCTTGAACCATTACCTTTCTGACTACAAAATGGCTCTGCAGCATTTGCTCAAGATGTATGAAAGAGGAGACCTGGTTTGTGAGGTGGACTTTGGAGACATGTCTCCGGAGGGCAAGTTCACTGGCTTGGAATCTGTATTCCGTGCTGTAGATTACATGTACATGGGAAAAAACATTGGAAAAATTGTAGTTGAATTACCTCACTCTGTCAACAGTAAGCTGTAAAAACAGAACAATGATATAAATCAGAAGAGAGAAAATGGGCACTTTATGCTTCACATTTACTAGAAACAATTTCTATTTTTAATCTTAATAATGGATAGTATATTAAAAAACAGCAATAAAGTGTTAATAAAAAGAGGTGGGTTTGTTGGGGGGTGTTTGTTTTGTTTTGTTTGTTTTTATTTTCTTAGAAGTGTTTAAATCAGTGGCTGTAGCAGGGACATAATGGGCCTGTGTTTGATACTGTCACTTAGGTTAGTGTGAGACAAGAACATTGTTCTTGACAGAATAAGTCTTGATGCAGAGGCAGATTTAGTGTGTCAGCCTGATTTGATAAGACTTCATATGTAGTTCAGCTCAGGAAAAAAAAAAAAATCTTTCAGCAATTTTGATTCCCTGATTTAAAAATAAAATTGTTAGAACAAGAATAAGTAAAGAGTTGTATCTTTGGGTTGCTCTATTAATCTTTTGAAGTTTCTGGGAAAAAAATGCTCTTGATTTTTTGTCACAAACACGATAATCATAATTCAGTTGCATCATGGATCATAGTAATATTCGTTGACTGGTTACACAGGGAAATTTATCCTCCAATTCTGACGTGTCAGTAATATTAAGCAACTTGACTTTTTTTTTTTTTTTAATCCTGTCTTTCATAACTATAAACAACTGTGCAATTTTCTTTTAAGTCTTTAACTGCAAGTTGCAATATAGTCTCATTTTGTTACCTTTTCATTTTACACTGCTACTGTTTAATGTCCAGCCTTCCCTATAGTCAGTATTTAAAGATTATTGGAATGGGATTTTGAGCCATGTTCATGTGCGTTCAGGTTCTGTGTATTTTTTGAAGATTAAATAAAGTTTTAAAAGCTATTTAAATATTTGTGGCACTTATTCATAATTCTGTTTCTTGCTGACTAGCTCTTTTTCAGATATTTTGTTTTTCAGAGTTATTTGACTGATCATTCTTGAAGGGACTTCCCATAATCAGGCCTCTACTTCTACTTTTAACAAATCTTGGTTCCACAGAAGCCCTGTTAAAAACAGCAGGGCTCTTTTAAATCTATAGTCACAATACCTGGTAGATGTACTGATGCTCAGCCATAGGTTTTCTAGCGGGTGCAGTAAAGTTTCAAAAATTCTTCCTCACCTAGTGGATGTTATTAATGGTACATACAGTGGGAATTCCAGCTAGAAGCATAATATTTTCCAGAATAATAAAATACTTGAAACTGCTTGCTCTACATATTTATTTCCACAGCAAACTTTTAAGATCTTAAAGGCCAATTTTGCCACATCTTTTGAAATTGCATTCATTTGTATGCAGTTGAAGAGATGGAAATTTCCTAAGATCATATGCCTCATAATAAGCGTAATGATAGACTGATAATGTCTAGGATTGTAGGAAAAAATCCAGGGTGAACTTAATTTCAGGGCATTATTCAGTGACTGACAGTACACAAGTTTTGATTGTAACACAGGAAAGCATATTATATTAACTAGTGCAGACAAAAAAATATTTTTAACTTTGATTTAGTACATTCTTAATGTAAATTTTTAGTACATATGTCATTAGCATGATAAGTAATTGTGTACAGTGGAGAACTGTCCCCTTCTTGGGCCATGCCTGACTACTAGGTTTAGTCTCACTTTGGTGGATTTTGGGGAGAGGTGGAATGGATTTGAGTCTTTGTGACCATTTTTCTCTTTTACTCAAGGTGAGCATCAAACCACCATGATTTTTATTTTAAGTGAGATCTACTGTTAGAAACATATTTCCTCTCTGATAATACAAATATTGTGTTGTGTTTTGCATAATTAGAAAGGTATATTGGCCTTCCAGCTGAATGGATGCAGAAGGATTCAAGCACTCAAGTACCATACAGAGAATGCACAGTTCTCAGTATTTTATTCCTAGGCATGTGATGTTTTTTTCTTGTTCAAGGATAAGGTGAAGTCCTTGGTCATTAAATGCATCTTTAAAAACCAATGTTGTTTGGGATGTAGTGTGGCAAAATTTTAAAAAAGCAAAAACAATTGGTTACATCTGTGATACGTACAGAAGAGTTACATGTGTAACAAATTTTTCAAATTAAATTCCTACAGTCAAATTCCAAAACCGTCCAAGTGGCCCAGTTTTCAGATGTGTTGATCACTGTCAGTTCAATAGATTTGGTGTTTCTGAGGCAGTGAATTCCATATGGTTTTGTCATAAGAAATTCTTCCTGTAACAGGATTCTGTTTGGACATACATTCTACTTTCTTTTTAATATGTTACTTCATATATAACATTGCATAATGCAACTGCCCCAGGCTTCTTCACTGATCAAAATAGGGGAAGAGAGAAACCTTTGGAGGTTTCACACATATATATTCAGATATGACATGTTGTTCATTTTAATTTTGGCTTCATATTGTTGTTTAGCACTTTCATACTGATCACAGCATTAATAAAAGGTTTACATTTGTCATGTACATAACTTGGATAGTCAATGTTCAAATTTCATCGCCCTTTTGGTGTTTAGGTTAGACTGTAGCCATTGGGCTTGTCTTTTTCATCAAATGTTTATGTTAAGCTGAAGGGGTAACTTGGGGTCAGCATGATAACTCTTCCATGAATGAATATGGAAGAAGTAATTTTAAAGATACAACTTCTGTGCTTTAAATTGCTGAAAGAGAGCATTATCAATGGAGAGAGGGTGAAAAGTATTTCTTAAACATGAAGATAAGGCCCTTTTGATGAGTTTCATAATAGATTTTGGCTTGCAGCAGGGGGAAAAAAACCAACTTCTCTTTATTTAAAAGTACATTCTGCAAACTTACAGTTGTGGGAGCAAGGCTGCCTTTGAATAAGTAAGCTATGATGGATTTAAATAATGTTTAAATATTAGATGCCTAGGAAAATGTATATGGCATGCACACACTGAGAGGTTTAAATGATGATAGGACATTGAACATACAAGGAAAAGAAATACTGTAGAGTCACAGCAAGGGATTAATAACAATACACTTAATATGCTTGCAAAAAAGGTGTATTAAAAGCTGTGTGCACAGTGGGGACTTAAATGATTAAAAATAATAATACATTTGCCTTGGAAGTACTAAGTATACTATATGTAGAGAGCAGGGATTTAAATAATAATACTATTAATAATAGCAGCTCATTGAGATGTGGTTGCTAGCACTACATCCTAATTTTACCTTTCTAAATGAATTTGCTACAGAGGAATCTGGCATTGTTTGCTGAGGCTAATAACCGAATTTCCCTTCCCTACACACATATGCTTCCATGGAAAAACAACAAAGAACTAGATGAAGAGCTGGCTTTTTTCCTGAGTCTGTCACATGTGTGCATACGCACGCGCACACGGACACACACGTACTCACTCGCTCTCTCCTGGCTTGCAACCCTCAGCACATTTTACAGATATGCTCCCTACTTAATTGCTATGCTGGATTCTCCTAATACCTTTTTGAATCAAGTTGGGTTTCTACCAAGCGATACTTTGCTGTATGTTTGTGTGCGTGCAAATGTGTGTAATGTATATACACATAAAGTGTATATTTAGTAGGTGGATATGAATAACTGCTGTGTCATGTAAATACAGATAATTGCAATCTCTCAAGGAAAAGTTTGCAGTAGCATTTGCAGATATTATATATATTCCTACTTCTGTCTGAGGAGTAAAGAAATTTCTCTGCTGAATAGCTGTTAGTATCTATTTTACAAGATTTACTCATTTTCAGGTACCTAATGTAGCTGCTAGCATGCATGCACGACAATACAATTTATATGGTAAATGGAACCAAATAATGGCTTCACTGAATGTTATGGCTGCACTGAAGGGAAATGTCACGGTAAATAGCTGCCAAATTATGGATCATGCCGAAGTGTCACAACTGCACTAAAGACAAATAGCACTAGAGGCTATTGCCACTGTGACGCTTTTGAGTTATGAAGAAGAGGAGCAGCCTGATGTGAGCCTCTTTGTGTCCTCATTATAGCAAAGGGTTACTGGTGCAGTGTACAAGAAAACCTAGTCCTACGTGGTGGCTAGTTATTAATCTGTTCTTTTCCAATCTAACAGCTGTAGCAAACCAGAAAATCTTTCCCTTGCTTTATGAATACATATAAACACATACAAACAAAGAAAAAGCTGCAGGTTTTATGAATGTAAATGTGTACGGGAAATGACTAGTAATGGAAAAATGTTGTAATAAAATAATCTAATCAAAGAATATTATTAAATTTAATATCGTATGTGTCTGAAAGCTTTAGTTGCTTCTTATGCAGATAGATGTGTGAAATATAAGCAATAATGCACTTTCTCTCTTTGTAAAGACTTGAGTAGTAAGGACATTACCAACTAAATTGCTTCTTCTAAACTGAAGTGTGTCCCGGTTTCTTTCATTTTAATGGGAGGGTAATAAAGATGAAAGACTAACATTTTAACTGATGGATCCCTTAAGCTACAGAATAGAAATTTATTATGTTTTGAGGGAATATGCTAAATGCTGAAATGTGGAAAGAAGCAGGGAAATCCCAGGTAAAATAAAAGCCGTGTAACCTCTTTTTTTATTGTTATTATTATGGCATAATTTTATGAATGGAAAACTACATACTGCTCTTACTTAAACTGAGAAGACAGCACTGATCTTTCTTTTGAGAAAAAAAAAATGGGGGGAGTTACTTAGAAAAAAAAAGATTTGGAAATGGAGGGACATCGCTCAGCAAGTGGTCGCTTCTCTCTACGATCACTTTTCAAATCCTGCCTGCAGTGTTCAGGGAAGTGAGTTTGATGCTCTGCACACTATTGTACACACCACAAACGTACCATCCATAACACAGCACAATTGTCAGTTGCTGTTTTACAGAGGGGCCAGGGCTGAGCAATCATGGTGGATAAATTACTTTTCTATTCTACAGCAAGTGGCTTTCCTACCATGTGAAGCTTAAGGTCATTGGCAGGGCAGTGAGGGGGAAGCTTATATATTAGTTAAAACTAATGCACTAATAGTGTTCAGATAGAGGAACTAAACCAATTAATTAAAGCTAGGTTTGTTCTTCGAGATGGTGGGGGGGGATGACTTGGAGAGTTAGTGTACCAAGAGACATGCACGTATATGTATGTGTATGTATTTTGCACTTCTTCCTGCAGTATTTCTGTAGAAAACTTGGGATTTTTTCCTTTTGTTCTTTAATATCTGCATTAAAACCTTCATAATTCATGACTGAAGAAATTCAGATTTCAGAAATAAGAAAATATTCTCCAAAGATTTGAAAACTTTAGTAATAGAATCTGCTTAGAATTTTTACAGTGTAGTCTAAGGGGGGAGGGGAAGAAAAACCCGTCAAAAATTAGGTAGAACATCCTTGAATGGCAATTAGTGTGCCCAGAATTTATTTTATGTGCAATGCAGTTGCAAGTAGCTGCTTCTTATTAAATGAAAATCCTGTATTATGTACTTCAGGAACATTCCAACTAATGAGTATGTAATGTCCTTAGTGTAACACAGAACTTCTTTTTGTGTTCACAACCACAAAACGCTGGAAACTTGACAAATGATATCATTTAAGACAGATGCCTGCCTTAGGGACCTGTTTTTTGGCTTCCTGTTTCTGGTTTTTATTTCAGTAACATTTGTAATTGCCACAGGATCTGTACCTGCATAGTGTTTTAACTCCTTCACATATGCCCCAATGCATTAACTCCTTGGGTAGGTACCCGGGAATATTTTCTTTTTACTTTTTCCTTTTTCCTCCCCAGCTGGTGTGTCCTTCCTGCCTCTCACAGGCGCAGCTACACACATAAATAAAAGCTGGATCTTATTAGACCAGATGAAATGGTAATGTCAAAGGGGGTAAACACTTACTGCACTTGCTGTGTTTTACTAGTGCAGAAGTACATCTAGACCAGGCCCAAGGCAAAACCCAAGAAACTGTGAGGTACAGCCTGCTGGTTCTCAGTGAGCAACAACAGAATTCTGTGTACATGGCCTAGGCACACAATACCTTGATCTCAGTTATACTTTCCAATGTATATTTCCCCATTAAACTTACATTCTTTACTTAGGTTATAGGGCAGGAGCATTTTTGACATCAGTTCAATTGTTGCTGGTTATAAGGGGCATTTTTGTAGTGATGGTTCAACACAAGTTGTAAGTTGCTGTGCCTCCAGCAGAGCTTGCTTCATGTAAAGCCCTTATCACAGGACAAGAGCAGTTTTCAGCTCCCCAGGCACTCAGCATGGATCCTGCCAGACTGCAAGAAACCTTTCTTTCCACAATCCATAACAGCCCAAAGGTTTTGGTGGTGGTTTATAGCATGTTCTGTCTCTGCCTTTTTTTGTAGGTCTTACAAAAAAACATTACAAATGGGCTGAGTACAAGAAGCTTACATGAGTCTTTGTAGAGGAATTTTTACTGAGCCACTTCACCGAATACTGCAGGGTGCAGTAATAACAAAAAAAAATTGGTTTGGAAAGAGCATGAGCTCTTAGCACCTATTCTGCAGGTGAGACTTTTCTACTTGTCATAAGCAGTTACCTCTCTGGGACTTAGAGTGTTTTCTGATGTCATTTTGAAGCAAAAACTCTGGATTCAACTTCTGTCGTAGGACATGCAGACTCGTTGCACCTGTACTCTTAAGACAAGTTTATCCCATGAAGTGCTGAACAACCACATCTTTCTTCAGAACTGGAGCTGATGACTCTAAAAACATCAAGAAATGTCTGTTTACTGCAAGACCAGACAGCACATCATAAAAACCTACCCTCCAAGCTTTCTGTAAGAAAAGGAGGAGGAAGTTTTCTTTCTTTTCTGTCACAAGAGGTCAAAAGGACCAAGTGAGTGCCAGACCAAGACACTTCTGCTGTTCTAGGGTTCAATTTCAGAGAAAGTAGGCAGGCACACAAATCTCATTATGCGTTACGAGGATCTGTACAAACACTTCTTGTGCGCTGTCTTAAAACCATACCCCTAAGGGACTCATTCACAAAGGGAATAGAAGGAAAGGAAATTTGTATATTTTCTGGAAGCAGTAAGTCATGACATGCAGCACGGTTCTGGCTGATTACAGCATGCCTCAGGTGAGCTGGGGGGCATGAGGCTGCCAGCCAAGTGATTTCAACCACCCGAGAACTCTGCAGAAATGCATTGTGTGGCATGTCTGATTGCTACAAAGAAAAACACTCCAGTCACATTGGCATGGCATTATTGGCATGACTTTTCCTGGCAGCCAATTGGAAAGTTTTATTTGCATCCAGAGTTTTCAAAACCATTTCATAACATTAAACAAGAATAATGCTGAAAACACCTGATTTATTTGCCCCTTGACACCTATGTGTAATCCCTTATTGAAGCCCTAATGAGGTGTTCTCCTTGGGCTGTGTTACTTCCAAAATAACCCTTGCATACAAGCAGCATAATGTACCTTTCCTCTCTGCATGGGGTGTGGCAAGAGTAGCCAGATGAAAGTGGATAAAATACATTATTTTTCCTGTATACTCAGTAATAGAGATGCAGAGTCAGTTAATGGATCATTTGACTTCTTACTGAGCTGGGAAACCTCAAACTGCTATCACAAGGGCCTACAAATAAGAGAGATACTGGGTCTGTTTCCTCTCCTGGGAATGTAAATGAGGAACAAGAATAACGCTCTTGAAACTGTGTAGAAACAGTCTCTGAGGATAACCTGGCTCTTGTTTCTGTGTGTGTGTTCATGCTGCTGGAAAAAACAGTTTTAACACACAGACATGCCTAACCTCAAGTTGTAGTGAAATTTCCCAGGACCTCCAGATAACTCCTAAAGTCTTGGGAAATTCAGTTCAGTGTTTGAAGTCAATGATGTTTTAAGAGCTATGGTGGCAATGGCAGCAGCTTTGCAAGCTCTGAGTTCCCGGATGATGGGTGGTGGCAAAGCACACCTTGCTCTGGAGGAGCTGCTAGAAAGACAATCTTCCAGTTCTTGGGTATTCTCTAAATGAATTGGGCTGTGAAGGACAGATTATTGTGCATCCTAGTTCAAAAAGCAGCTTTTCCCCTCACTCTTGTAAGTCACTTAATCTTGACTTACTTGATAGCTTCTTTTCCCATCCCTTCTTCCTCTGTCTCTCCGCTTTCCTCCCTACTCCCCCAAAAAATTAAGGGTGAAAATAATAATAGAGAGGGAGGCTGCTGGAAGTGTTTCAGACTTTTCTCTCCCTTTTCAGCAGGGGGTAGGTCAAGTTGTCTTGTAATATATGTAAACCTAAAAAAGTACAGAGCTTTGCCTGTATGTTCTGCAACAAAATTTGAGTAGATTCATGGCAAATACATACAGTTTACATTTTACCATAGAAACAGACAATTTCTTTTTACAATGTGAAAGATCTTTTCTAGGTACAGGGGAGGGGAAAAAGCAAAACAACCCTCCAAGTTCCTTTTCCACCTGTGTGAGTTAATTTCCAGTGTCTCTCATTCTGTTAATGTGATGAGGCAACTTCTTTGGCATTTCTTTCTTGTTTGTGAAAAGCTGCTATGTTCAGCAGTCACAAGACACACATCATGGCACAAAGAGGAAAGAGACAAATATTCCTCCTTTTCCATGAACCTGAAACTGTAGCAATACAAAACATTTCAGCATTGGGTCGTATGGTAAGAACCAGAACCTTGTAAGATGAGTGGTGGGCTGTAGATAAAAGATGGTGTAGAGACAAGGGTTGTATTTAGCAGGGGGAAAAAAAGGATGTTGATAGTGGTGTGTTCAGGTGACTGGAGAAAAGCCAAAGTCTGTTCTTCATCTCAGATGAGTTCAGGCTTTTTGCCCCACATGTAAATCAGATACAGTCCTAAATCTAACAGAAGTGCTTCACAAGTATACTGCAGTGAGCACTAAGGCCAGTGTCTTTGCTTTCTAGATTATTTTCTTCCCTCTTCCTGGCATTATGTCACATTTACATCTAATTACAGACAATGCAAGGTGGGAAGGTGAAAGCAATTATTTCTTTGCTTCCAGAAACAGAGTCAGAACTTTACCAGTCATATATAAATGGCAGCAGTACCTCTTAACATTTTCAGTAAACAAAATACTGATAGTGCCTTCAAGATGGCTGGAGGGGAGTGGTCACTCAGGCTTAGATTTTTTGGAACTTCTCGTCATAATTTTGCCAGAGTACAACTGACATCCAAGCTTATCCAAATGATGGAAAAGTTTCTTGATTCTTGAAAGCTAGCCATACTGTACCAGAGGGAATACAGAGAATGGTGCTGTTCCAGTGCTTTCCTATCTACCACACTGTAAGTGGAAAGGTTGAATAACCCCCAATTCTGACACTTGTACATCAGGAAATATGAAAAAGGTTCTGGAAACAAGCATATTTGCTCTAAGGACTGTGTCATTCCTAGAACAAAGAGTTTCAGAGTGTTGTGGTTGAATTAATCTCTTCATTCAATGCTGTATTTAAAAAAAAACACCAATCCTAACAGTTCTATGCTCTGTCCCAGGGTTACCCTGGTTTTGTGCCTGGCAGGCTGGCTTTGCTTTGAAGCACACCAGCTCTCCGTACCTTGTATATTTTAATTCTGACACTGATCTTCAATCAGCCTTGCTCTGGCCTTCCAGTGAAAATATGCCAAAATGTCATAGGTTTCCAAATGAAATGCAAATACTGAACTTTCTGAAATTTACCGATAGTATTTTATTCCTTTAGTGCATCTGAGCTGTACCAACGAGGCACATCGGAAACAAGGGTTTAAGATTCCTGACAGCAAAGGTCTTTGCACTTGCCACTCCACAGGTGTCTCAGCTGGATGGTCTATGGCACCTTGATGATCTTAAAGGTCTTTTTCAACCTAAATGATTCTACAGTTCTACCTCCCATGAAGAATATGAGTCCTCTGCTTGCTTGCTCACTCAGCACAATGAAAAAAAGAAAAGAAATACTCGAAGTCAGGTCAGACTACCTTTTGTCATATGTAACTGTTATTACACAGATGTCACAGCACCAGGTGCAAAATAAATACCTGGGTGATGGAAACCATTTGCTTTGCCTTTAGCCACAAGCATCAGGTCTGATTTACTTGTGGCTGGCAGCTAAGAGAGCAAGGGAGAGCCAGGTCCCTATAGCCAGGCTCACTTTGCTCAGGGACGGGAAAAGATAGCCACAGTGGAAGCTGCTCCAGAGGAGATCGTCCTATTTTTCACCCATGCCCTCTTCCTCATGTTCCCTACTATTCTGCTAGAGCAGGGAGATTTAGCTGAGCCTTGAATCCACACTTACGCACTGCCCTTTCATCATTTGGACCTCGGTGGATGTACACAATCTGGAGCAGTCTTTGCTCAAGGCAAACAAAGTAAAGGAGGAGAGTGACATTTCAGTCTTTCATTGCAGAGTCATTCAGGTCACTCACTGAAATTATAGACACCAGCTCCAGCAATGTTAACAGCCAACTTTAGATTATTAACCATCCTTTTGATAGCAGTACATTTATGGTGCCAGTGCACAGAGAATTTCTCCAAATTACAGGGTGTCCTAACACAGCCGGTCAAACCACATGGACCCCTAGATGCAGTAAGCAGTATAATTAAACCTGTTTTCTCATTTGTACTTTCCTAGCAGCATTCAAAATACTCTCTCGACCACTGGATGCTGCTCTTTGCATCAGGCTATGAAAAGAGATAAGAGCGAAGGGTGCCTTAACAATAGCTCATTAAGAAGACATCAACCGTTTTCTTTTATTGCATTATTTATGTTTTGGGTGATAACACAACACTATTTCCAGGGCAAAGTGCACTCAAGAAGCATATTGGCCTGTAGGTGGTTTCATTTGATTAGATTTAGAAGGGGGAAAGCTACAGCAATTTCTTTTACCTGCTGTTTTCCTGAAAGACCTGAGCGTTTTCTTACCCTCATCAGGCCATATATTGTCAATACATTTGAGATCCGCCAAACTTCATTAGCCCTTTCAGATGCTTCTGGGAAAGGCAGTGACTTTTTTTTATCCCCTAAGGCTCTAGAAATTCTTCACTGCAACAGTCACTGGCATGCCTGGTAGGATCCATTTTTTAATATAATGACCTTCTGCATATAAGCAAACAAACATGAAGAGGACCTAAACATTTAGATCATAAAGCTCATTTCACACAAAGGAATCCATGTTAAAAAGAAACCTCAACCAAAAATAATAATAGTGCAGATAATGGTCATGAATACTTATTTTCATTCTTTTAATTGTATTCTATATTTAGTAAAACACTCTTTTACAGTCTTTCCTCATATTTTTTCTTTATTCTCCTACAGAACCATTTTCACTGTCTAATGCTGCTGCTGTACATTTTGGTACCTATGTAAAGATCCAAGAATAAATTTTGGTCCTGACCATGGAATATTTACTCACTTTGAAATGTAAGTAGAAGAAATTAAACTGATAACTGGAAACTGCAAAAGCTGGGAATTCCTTACTTATTATAATGCAGCTTTGACTCTTCCTGTTGCTTTTCCGCTAAAAACAATACTAATGATTATTAAAAAAAAGCAAACCCCAACAACAAAACACAATAAAACAAAACAAACAAAAAAACACCCAAAGCTGGGAGGTGCAGAAGGCATAGAAACTAACAGACATTACAAAGAGAACACAAGAGAATTTAGGTTGAAAATAGAGGTTTTGGAATAGATTGTTTGCTGGGTCTGCTCCTTGCTGTTGAGAAGGACTCTAACAGAGTTTGTAGGGTATGAATGGATCCTCATCCATGTATGTAAGAATTAATTAGGAGACCAGAAAGCAACTAGAAAGAACTGCTCCTCATACTCCTTTAAGCCCTGAATGTGTCTGCAAAATATGCTTACTGTGAAGAAGAATGGCATCTAAATAATAACTGAGAAAGCACTGTTTAAGTTATTAATATAAAGTACAAATACCTTCAGTGTCTAAAATAGTCTTGTAGCTAAAAAATACCAAACCACAAAAACAAAAAAGCATGGGCAAAAGATTTCTGATTTTCAAAGTAATAGAATTAGTTTGACTGTATATACTATTCACTGCCTTTCTGAGTTACAGATCACTGAGATCTCCATCCAGAAATGCAATGTACTGGTATTCTTCTTGTCAATGATATATACTCAGAGGGCTATTTCTCTAATTGATGGCTTCATCATTCAATTCAAGATGCATAAGGATAGCTATTGTTATCTAACACTATCATATGTTCCTATTGTTCCACACTTCTCTCCTTGTCAATAGCATCCAAGATATCCTATCTAAATCTTCAAGATAGCAAAAGAAAGGTGCATTATTTGTTGACTCCACACATTGCATTATTAAGCATTTGTGAGCAACCTGCACATCTCCCCACTGACATCTTTAAGTATTCAATTAAAATTGGACGAGAGAGTACACCAATACAAATAAATACTGTTATATGAAGGCTTTGCATTGAATTCTTAAATTATTCTAATAAAAGTGCTTCCTAGCAGGCACTCAGTTGAAATCAGGACAGTGATGCAAGTGTGAGAATGAATAGCATATGAAAGGGAGGAAGGCAGATTGCTTTATGGAGTCATGGCAGAGTTTTCACAGGGAATGCTTCTCCCAGTACAGCTAAGCAGGGAAAGAGAACCCTATTATATGGATGAGCAGAACCAACACTGGCATCCTGTCATTCTAACTTGTATAAGTAAGCAAGCTTAATTGCTCCTTGTGTTTTCAAGATGATTTTCCACTAAAAATCTCATTATCACACACATATATTTATTGCACATATTCGAGTAGCTTCATGCAGACCGGAATGCAGTGAGAAGAGCAGCAATGTTACATTATTCAATAACACTGTTTTTCCTTTTTTTCCTTTTAACCAGGAAGATGTGACCTGCCTTCTCCTTCTGCAACTAACAGGGTGACCAGAGGCAGTGGAATGTACACCAGGACTGGAAAGAACAGAACCAGAGGGAAAGCAAACTGTCAAGAGAACAGTGTACTGAAGAGGAAAAATGTAAAACATGACTTCTATTTACCATGATTAATATGTAAAGTTAACATGTTTGTCATGGAATATATTAATATGTATGTTTTCCCATTATGTAGATCTTTTCTTACATTACTTTTTAGAAAGGGCTATAATCACAATGATGGGGCAAGAATGCCACTTAAAAATTAGGTGATGCCCAGTCAACATAACATAACCACTACAGTGTCATTTCTGATTTAGATGTGGTGATATCAGTATAATTGCCTCTGGGAAGAAATTAAAATGGCTGTTAATGATAAATAAAATGACAAGAACGAGGATCTTCCTTCACATATAATTCCAAGCAAAATACAGCTGCTGAATTCCTTGAGCACTTGGTGCCATTCATTGATAAAGAGGAAACAAGTGGTTTTTGTGCAGCTGCATGGCCATAAGAGCTGCCCTGTCTTTTTCCAAGCCCAAATGTAGACACCATAGGTCTAAAAAGATTTCACCATGCCATTTCCACTCAGGGGAAATGTAATGGTGAAGCTCACATGAAGTGAATATTAACACTATTCTAGCAGAAAACCCTGTACATAACAAACAGAAAGATAAGCAAAAACAGGGTAGAGGCAGGGAGACAACAGAACATGTGGATACTCTACAAAACCTCCAGATACTCCTGCCTTGTCTCTGTCAACATAGGCAGCCTTAGCTCACGGATCAAAAGACCTTCATACATTTGTTTTATATCATAAATGTGTCGAGAATGAGCTACACAAAACATCATTCACCCACTACACATGGCTTGTTAGCCTAGTCGAGGGCATCTTTCAACTCATTCACACATTAAAAGCCAGGAAAACAACATTTGATTACTAGTTCTAGCATTAAGATCAAAGACAATATGTTCCCATCTGTGAAGAGCAAGAACCTCTTGCTTTCTCCTCTCTTTGCATTAACAAAAGAATTGAAGAGTCAAAACACAAAATCAACGTTATACTCCACATCCCATGAGTAACACAGTTCCAGCCTATAAAAACACAAAGCAGCCACTATAACTTACATGCATTTTCTTGGAAAGAAATATAAGTGAATCTCTAGTCACATCTTCACGATACTCCCACTCTTCAGTTATCCAAAGCTCAGAGTGGCTTGATCCACAGGTGTTATCCTAGTGTATAAAATTACAATATCTCTTAAAAGGGAAAATACCATATACCTGCCATTTACTCTTCTCCTGATATCTTCAAAATCAGATGGTGGTGTAAGGGTTAGATTAAATGAAATCACAAAAACAAAACTGAGGTGGGGTAAGTCAATGTTATTTCATTACCAGAAGTAGGTTTTGCCTGTTGGTCAAAGAAGCTTAAAAAAATAAATAAATAAAAATCAGCCTTAACCTGGAGAATAAGTACATCCACTTTCAGAGGAAACTTATTTGTTGATTCAGTTCTAGCCAATGCAAATTCTTCTGCAGGGGGTTTGCTCTTAGGTACATGTAGCCAAACCATAGCAGAGGCAATGAATGAAGAGAAGGTAGAAAAATTAATAATGTGTAACATGCTTTCTAAAATATGGAAAATTAACACAGAAAAGACCCTAGTGAAACAGCTAAACCACTGACTTAGCATTTTGAGATTTGAGGAGTTTTTTTATTTTCTTGGTGGTCTGTATTATTACACAGCATGTGAAAGGAGTGCAGAGCTCAGTCAGCCCCCATCTAATTGTGTTGGCTCTTTTGCATGAAGATCATTTACTGATAAATTGTTACAGACACATTTAGGCAACAAGTTTTTATAGGATGCCTGGTGCTCTTTATAATGCAATTAACATTATTTAGTATACATGTTTTCTTATGCATTGTTGTTCTTTCACTGGCAAACAATAACAATGAAATCTTCACCCTTCAAGTGGTGGAATCTTTCCTCGTGTTTCCTAGATTTGAGCTGTCTTTTGGGAGCATAGAGTCATCAAAATTAAAATCCTACCTAATGTTTAGTAAAGGGTGTTTTATTTTAACGCCTGTTTGGAAAAGTTAGAAGAAAATGTGGGCTGAGGTTGATCTTAGTCTTTTGCGAGCTTTAAAAAAGACACAAGGAACAGTTTATTTTAGAAAGTGAAGCATTTTGATCTGCTCCAAAGGAGCTGCAAAGAAAAGCCTTCCTATGAGTTCACATGTTGGAAGACTCCTTGCAGTATTTACTCAAGCATGCCATGGATAGGTAATGAAAAATCACCAATTCTGACATCTCCAAACCTCTACTCACTAGCAAAGTATCAAGGAGGCCCCAGATCTGCATCTCTTCCAACAGTGGTAAGGTTCTCCAGGCAACAAGTTCTCCATGTATGTGTCCTTTTGTTCAAGACACACCCCTACCACTGGGTACTGCAATGGTACTTGCCTGGTCTACCTTTAAGCCGTGCTGACATTCATGTGCAAGGTATCCTTCCTTGTACCATGGAGGACCCAGTCTGGTAGCCCTGAAAAAGATGTGTTCTGAGCACCTGCCTGAGATGCAAGCAGGAAATAAACTTAAATTCATTTCTTCCAAGGTGATTCAATTGCACACTTTTTCGGAAGGTCCTAACCACAAAAATATAGTGACTTTTTTTAATAGGGATCCCCTTTGTGAAGCTGTTCTGCTTACCATAAATCAAATGTAGTGAGAGAACTCAGACACCCTGTTCTTGACAGGCCATCACAATCTCGCCACTATTTCTCACTAGCTGCACTGCTTTCTTGTGCCTTGACTTATTTTCTAGGATCTCTTGCACAAAGAGTAGAGGCACTGTTCTGCAGCCTGTGAGTCCTGCTAGCACCAAATTTGATTCACAATTTCCCACTACAGTTCCTACTGCCTCCAAGTACCTAAAACTTTACATCTACAGGAGCAAAGAGATCATGATCTAAGCACTCTTAGTATTACATTTGACACAGAAGGTATTATTCACTATCAAGAGAAGGCTCTGGGTCCTAGATGTGCTCCAGAGACTCAACCAACTCAGGGAATGGAGCACAAGTTTCTTCTCTCTCCTGTGACCATGCCAACAACTGAGCTGAACAATCTGTTCAGTTTCTCTCAGTCTCCCTGACCTAGTAAATGTCTAAATCCCACACAAAACACATCAGCAAGAATCCCTGCAATTCAGCAAGAATCCCTGCAATTCAGCAAGAAAGAGCCTCATCCCAAAGCCAGTTATGCAGCCTGTTGTGACAACCCTGGGTGGCTCTGCCTGGGACCACTGTGGCTTTCACAGGTGAATCAGCAGCAGGAATTCCTTCAGGTAGAGTGCAATTACTAGGACTGGAATTTAACCAGAATTATCACCCAGCTCCTGTGAAAATTCCCAGAATCACATAAAAGTTGTAAAGTTGGAAGGGACCACAGTGGGTCCAACCTCCTGCTCTGATCCAGCCTTTCTGCTTGAGGAGGGTCCCCTAGACTACTCAGTTGAGATGGTTCTTGCATATCTCCAGTGAGAGAGATTCCACACCCTTTCTGGGCAACCTGTTCCGGTACATGGTCACCCTGCACATAAAGAAGAACCTGTGAGTCCTGGTGGGTGACAAGTTGGCATGAGCTGGCAATGTGTCCTTGGGGCCAGGGATTCCTTGAGTGGATTGTGGAATACATTGCAAAGAGTTTGGCCAGCAGGTCAAGGGAAGTGATCTTCACCCTCACCTATTGAGGCCGCATCTGGAGTGCTGTATCAAGTTCTTAGGATCCTCAAGACAAAAAAGACAAGGAGCTACTGCAGAGGGTGCAGAGGAGGGCCAAAAGAATGATTTGGGGTCTGGACCATCTCTTATGAGGAGAAACTGTGGGAACTGGAGCTCATTAGTCAGTTGAAGAGAAGACTGAAGAGGGGATCTCATTAATGCATGTAATTTCCAAGGCAGCTGCCAAGAAGATGGTGACAGACTGTTTACAGTGGTGCCCAGTGACAGGATGAGGAGCAGTAGCCATAAACTAAAACACAAGAAGCTTCACCTCAACATGAAGAACTTCTCTACATTGAGAGTGGCAAAGTACTGAAACAGTCTGCCTGGAGAGGTAGTGGAGTCTCCCTCTCTGGAGATATTTCAAACATGCCAGCACACACTTCTGTGTAACCTGTTTCAGGTGATCCTGCCTTGGCAGGGAAGTTGGTCTAGATGATCTCCAGAGGTCCCATTCAACCCTAACAACACTGTGGTTCTGTAATTCTGTCCATTGCCTTTTGTCCTAGTGCTTGGCACCACTGAGAAGAGCCTGGATCCATCATCTTGGCACCCTCCCTTCCCATCCTTTATAATCACTGCCAGATCTTGGCTTTGCACCTTGATGAGAAAACTGCAAGAAGATGTCTTCAGCAGGGTATTTACTCCAGGGAGGTGGTGTGGCCAAGCAGAGCACTGGGGGGAAGTCCTGCCTGTTGGCTGACCTGCACCCTCCTCAGCAGAAGCTCTCTGTCATCTTCCCCACCAAACTCCTGCCTCACCCCAGCCCAGTCGAGGCTGGTAATGTCCATGGGATTTTTTTTACCACAGGACATAGCACTGTATAATTATGGAACTGCTTTATAAAAGACTTTCAGTTGTATATCCTAAATAAATACCCAGAGCCTTTGAAAACTTGGTGCTTCCCTGCTCTTTCCCACATGCTGCATGATCAGTTTGGAGTACTAGTCTGAAAATGGACCACACCATCTCTGCAACTTTCCTGTCCTTACTTTTCTGAGGCAGACCTTTCTGAGAAAAGCATTTCCCTTTGGTGACCACTGACCAAATGGCAACAGAAGGCAGCAGGGAGCAATCAGAGCCAGCACCTTGGTTTCCCTAGACAGGTGCCCAATGCACCATGTGCCACCTCTAGCCCAGCCCTCTCTGTTCCTGCAGTGTGATTCTTCAGTGGGAGGCAGAGGGCTACCTGTGATCATGGATATCTGGGGAAAAAAAATGAATTGCAAAGTAATATTTATAGCTCAAAATGGAAAGAGATGAGACAAAAAACAATTCCCTTGTTTGAATTCCTGTGGTACATTCAGAGATTTAACAAAATCTGATGAGCATTTATTATTGTACAGCTATTGGAAATAATTGCACAGATTTCTCAGTCTCTTCCACTTCCTGAGCCTTGCTTTCAGGTAGGTACATTATTGCATGAATGCCATCTGAGATGGGGTAGTGAGCTGGCATACGACGCATGCTGGAAAAATGGGCCAACTAAACAAAATGTAAAGTGGCACTATTTCTCCTCAGTGAGGGCCTGATTCAGCCCAAGCATGTCTCACATGTGCCTAACTTTAAGCTGGCCATGCTAAGTGCCCTGCTGAAGGAGAAGAGTGGAATTGCTTGCATTCTTGGAGTGAAGTACGTGGAGTTTAAGAGCTTTGTGGAATCCCAGCCTAAACTAATAGCATTGTATTTCTTGTTAACTGAGAACAAAAGCAAGCCAGTTTGGGATCACGCTGACCTAGATGCTATCGGAGGTTAGCAAAAATGACTGGTCGGTCCTGTCAGGACTAAACAGCTGCATCAAGCAATGGGGGGGGAGCTCTGGGGGAAGGAGGGCACCAGAGTTGCAAATAGAGAGACAGAAGAACAGGAGGAAAAGATGGAAACTGCGTGTCCTGAATACGCATGGATGTGTGTGTGTGTGTGTGTGTGTGTGTGTGTGTGTGTGTGCCTGTTCTCTGCAGCTGAAGCTTTGGTCTTGTCATTTGCATATACACAGATCACTGGACATCTTTCACCCAACCTTTCAGAAACAACCTTATGGCACCATGACTCCCATGCTCTCAGCACTCCTTGGGCTCCATTTCCATAAATTACTGTACAAAAGGATAATAGCCTGTTAGCAGTCCCAGCACTGTCTGACATACAAAGCACCAAGAGCAGGAGTATTTTCCTTGCCATCCTGTGCCCCTCTTGTGGACCAGGTGTAGCCCCACTTGCAAAATGTGGTACTATACCAGCAGTTTCTGACCTGATTGCAAAGCTATCTAAAGCTAATTTATCATGACAGGCTAATCAGGATGACAAGGTTGAGTAGGTGACATTTTCCAAAATCTCCCATTTTTTATTTTTTTTTAATCCCCTTAGCAATTTATTTTCTGAATAGCAAAGTTTTCTCCAAGAATGTTCCAAAACATAGTCAAGGTTAACCATGCTGTGAGCTTATTCAATATTTATGATTCTTTTTTATTTGTACTAGGACTTTTTGGGGACTCCAAATAGTCCATTAATCAAACCGAGTGACAAAATAGGCCATTTGACAATTTGTACAGGGGCTGCGTATTTTTTTTTTTTTCTGTTCAAGAATAAAGAACCAACTTAACTTCATCAACACTTCCTGATTAATTGTTACAAAGTGTCATCCATAAATTTTCCTTCGATCTAATAATCCTTTCAGAAGACTTAACAATATCCCCAGTGATTTGGGTTTTATTGAGGGCTGAGTTCCTGGAGAAGCAGTGACACAAATAGCTCAAGTGAACTGAGACACCTCCGTGGACAGTCTTCACAGAGCTGACAGTTCTGAAATACAATTATCAGTGTGATCTGCTTAAGAATTCATCATCAGCTCCTGCCTTCTGAAGACTTAAAAAAATACCGAGGCATACAAAGAAAAAGAGGTGATAAGAAGGCATCATTTTCTTCCAGCCTCATAACTGTAAATTGAAGAAAATTATTTTCTTTGCCTGCAGCTCATTGGCATATAGGCAGCATTATATTATAATTTCATAAGCATAAATCCTTTGAATAAATTTCAGAAGAATAACTGAATTAGAAATGCAAGTAAAGTATCTAAAAAACTTAACTGTACTAGGCAGGGAAAACTGGATGCAAGTAAAACTGGCATGGGGAGATTTACTGTCTTCCTTCTCATCCTCTGTCTGTGAAAGGAATACTCCCCCTCTCCTCCCACTAACCTGATCCAGCTAAGGTAAATTTTAAGAAGGAAAAAAAAATGTTAATTTCAACCATCATTTCCATGCACAGCAGGAAAATATGAAATCTAACCCACCTTGCTGCCTTCTTTTGCAGAATTTCAGCTGTATTTCATCATTAATTAATCTTGGAGATACAACAGGCTTGGGGTTTGTTGTAATTATTGTTATTTGTTTATTTATTAGTAGTAAGCATATGGGAGATCAAAAGCATGCCTCCCAACTGTTCCCTAGCAACAAGTCAGTCAGTTATTCACACAGAAGTTGTCCAACCTTCCCACAAAGTGAATCTGGGATGCAGCATTCCCGTGGTGCTCTCCTTGCCCCATCCCATGGGTTGAAAGATGCTGCAGGTGCTGATGCTCTCTGATGTCCAGCCAGGTGAACTGCACAAGTGTCTGCTAAGGGACAGAAATTACTCACCTTTTCTGAGAAGCTCTGGGGAAAGGCTTGATTTTATAGTTGTATCATAAGATGATTGCAAGTCAGGAGATCAAAGTTAAGCCCTGTTATTGACTTCCTGTCCAATTTGGGCAAGTACTCTCTCCTCAGTTACCTGCCTGCCTGCCTTTGGGAATTTAGACTTTTTTCTCTCTGTGACTCAGCAACTCACTTTAAAAAGGACATGCTAGTTTCATAATCTTCACTATTTTTATTTTTTCCCCTGTTTTTTCTGTTATGATGTGTATGTTACTATTATGCTACATTTCCAGTTGACCTGGATTGCTGAGACCACTGTTGAATTTGGTGCAACACTCCTATGATTTCAGCTGGAGAAGGTTCAGTGTGGACCTAAGGATGAAGGGCACTGATTACCACCCAGATTGTCTGAACTAGTGTAAAACTCTCACAACTGCACCCTTAAAGCCATGTGTATTTCCACTTTGATTGATCTATTAGCTGTTCACAGAGGCAGCGTAGCTACTGTACAACAGAGCCAGGAACAGTGGCTTTATTTTAACTTGCTCCTGTCTGCAGCATGGATAACCAGATCATCTTCACTGTTGCCCAATTTTTCATGCAGAATACACCTTCTGCCTGGAAGAGGTGCAACACTTCCTCCAGTTCCTGTGTCTGCCTTGCAGAACAAAGTCAAATTATGGCTACAGGAATGCTTCCCTTATGTGGAGAGCAATTCACAGCCACAACAGTGCCTCCCTCCTGTCTTCTACAAGCTGTGTAAGTATTGGTGGGTTACACCACACCCTGAATTTACTGCAGTTTCAACACACTAAACATACACATGTTGCTTAGTGTGGGCTGCTCAGCATGCACCAACCTGAAGGACCACAGGGGAAAACACCAAACATAATTCTGTAATATCATTATGTGCTGTGGCTCATCAGTGGACTTCAAAAAACAGATTTACACAAGTGATGCAAAGTTTATATGGGACTTAGGGTATGAATCAGATGTGCATTTAGACTAGACAATAGGAAAATTAGGCTAGAGGGGATCTCAAAAGGTCGTCTGGTTCATCTTGCTAATTTCTGTCGGGATCTCTGTATAGCTGAATTAGTCACGAACTAGGAATATGTTTGCTCCCCATAGTACTAGGAGAAACTGTGTATGTGTGAGGGGAGAGTGGGAGGATCAGCTTTCCTAAATAAACTGCATAAGTCCACTGGCTAACTTCCAAGGAATCATAACCCTTTTTGGATCACAGGGAAATTCCCCTGTAAAACACTGGTCAATAGCTGCAATGTGTTCTAATCTCTAGTGACCCTCTCAGCAAGGGCTGCTTCATGCCAGTCTTCAAATCTGGTCTCTTGGAGATCTTAGCAGATGAACTATTAGGAAAAAAAAATCATTAAAAAAAAAAAAAATCTGTTTCCTTGATCCTTGGACTTCTCTCCTACTCAGGAATAACGGAACCACTTTTATCTTGAACTATTAAAAATATTCATTTTGCCAGAGCCCAGGCCTGGAACATTTTATCCTGATAACTAAAGCATCTGGAAAGCTCTGAGCAACTTGAAACAGAGGATTAGGATGGAAATTCTCAGCTGTACACTACATACATAGCTACCACTATGGCAGCTGCTTCTGTGGCTGGCTGGATCTTGCACTCAGTGCCTTTTCACTGGTTTCCCTGATATTCAGAAAAAGGAGATTTTAGTGGCCCCAGCTTTCTGGTTTTCATGTCATGTGTTCATGACCCCCAAAACAGGGGTTACCTATTCATTAACATCCTATCAAGCTTAAATAATCTTTTCCCAGGTGAATCAAGGATGTGTCCTTCTATTCGCCAACTCACCAAAGCAAAGTGATTTAAAAGGTTTTCCGGCTTGATTTTAATAGAAGTGCATGGAGGCTCTTGTCTCCTGTAACAGTTCCCTGTTTCTGCCTTGGCTTGACATGCATATGGGACAAGTAACTTCATGTGGTTTTAACTTCCCTGAGGCCATTGACATAGACGATAGCTAGAGAGGAGGCAGCAGAGCCTTAGACTGTGTGGAATTTATCCTGTCTTTTTCTTTTTTGATTGATTGAAAGAAAATTTTTATCCATACCTAGAATATTCCCACCTACTCACCTATGCCTTCCCAGACTTTCATGGCAGGGTAATGTACCTGGGGTTGCTGTGATTCACAGAAGAACTGAAGTGAATGCCACTTACAGATAGACAGCATTGTTCTCTCATACAAGATGTGATGCCTTATGATTTCAGCTCTGAGGTCAGGGATTGTTACCTCCAAGATCAGCCAAGATGGTGGCTGTCACAGAAAAGGGACTTTGGTGGGTGATAAGAAGCCATCAGGAGGCTCATGTCCCAGGAATGGGCAAACTAGCCTGTGAGCAAAAAGGAAAGGGGGAATTCTTTTCATGGACTGAGGTATTGCTGTCAGCCCACCCTGGTCAGAACACACACACACACTTGCAGGCACACACAGAAGCAGCGTCGGTGGAATGGCTAAATGGCGGCAGCCACGCTCCCCGCGTGCAAAGACCAACATCCGACCTGCGAGCCATCCCAGCACTTTGGGCACTAACAGAGGCTACAAGGCACTGCTGTTCTCCCCTGCTTGGCACAGCCACATCCAAGCAAAGGTGTGAAATTCAGCAGGTGGGGTACACGGCTGCAAGCATGTGATACTTGTCATGTTACAATTTGCCTTTTTTTTTTTTTTTTTTTCCTGGGGAAAAATATTGTCACTTTTTTTTTTTTCATCAATTTAATTAGATGCAATTTGTCTCAGCTTTTCTCTGCAGTATTTGTTTACTTTCTCATCAGGACCGACACAGGCCAATTAGTGTAGTGTAATTGTTTAACCTAGTCAGCGCGCTGCACTGGATAGAAGGGTGTGCTTGTTGCGAGGGAGGCAGGGATGAAGGAGCAGTCACCGGCTGCAGTGTGGCGCGAGGGCCTTCAGGAATCGCTGACACGACACCGTCCCCTGGAAGCGCAAGTTGCTCTGACATCCCAGCAGCCCCGATTCCTTGTTCTCTGTCACTGCTATCACGGTACGATCAATTCCCAGAGCTAATTCTTCAACCACACCGTGCCCAAAGCGCTGCACGGCATTATCTCCTTCCTAGGATGCCCCCTGAAAGCAAAATCTACTGCAACCATAGAAACCAGAGGACTTAAGTGATGTGTCATGTACATGTGCTGTCTCTGTTTTCAGTACCTTTGCCAAGAATACAATGTGAGAGCCTGTAAGAAGGTTGATTTAATTCCTTCATCCCATACCTCTGTAAAGATAGACAGAAATTAGCTACAAAATAACTGATATATGCTTGCTTTTCTCTTCAAACTTATGCAGAGCTGCCAGAAGAATGGGGCTGCTATTGCCACAAGTGGGGATGGAGGTAGGAAAAGGGTTTGGTGGGGCTGGTTCAGTGGAGAGCCCAATGCTGGATGTAGGTTTTGCAGGGAGGGTGGTAAGTGGAAGAAAAGGCAGTAAGTGAGGTCTGTATGACAAAATATTTAGTTTGCTTTGGCTCTGTTGATCAGCCTAAGTGTTGATCAAACACATGCAGTTGTGCCATGCCATGGAGGCAGTTTTGCGTGGATTGCAAAAGCTATTGACATTTTTTCCTCTGCTTTACTATGAAGACTACATGGGAGAGGGAAGAAAAGATTATTGAGGTGGTCATTGCAAATATAAACGAGCCTTGTTTGTCAGAGCTACCACAGAAAAGAAAGAGAAGAAAAAGGGCATCTTAAAATGAAACAGTAGTTGAGGAGAGGAAGAAAATACCTTTCTTTTTTTTTCTTTTTTCCTTTTCCTTTTCTTTCGTTCTTCTTTTAAATCAGACCGATGTTGTGATTAACTTGCATTCTGCAGCACAGTTGATGTGACAGTCAACCAAATTAATCCCATTATGCAAAATCCAGTTCACAAGTGGTTTTTCTTTTTTCTTTTTTTTTTTTGCAAAATTATGTCAATTTCACCATAAATTGGAGAGACCATGTCAGTTTTCTCTATTGCACATAGACACTACACAGTGCTGTTTGTCTATATTCCTTTAATGCAGTAAGATACAAATTTTAGCTCAGTGGCACAAATTAAGATTCATAACTTTAATGCTGATGTTTCTGTTTACATGAGGCTTGTAGGAAAATTTCCATTAGTTTTGGCATTCATTTTCATTCTTGCATTTCATAACATACTAACTATTAAAAAACAAGGGGATGAAGAGCTTTAAAAAATAAACAACCAGCAACCTGAAGTAAAAATGCCTAATTATTTTGATAACAGAAACATGTTGGTTTTTTTTCTCTCCCACTTCTTTTTTTCCTCCTTCTTCCCTTTTAAAGGAATTTACCGCCTGTGGTAAACAAGCCTCCTCGAGGCTCCCCGTAGTGTGCGTGGTGTCTGGCGGCTGGAGCAGGAGACATTTCCACAACTGCTACCCTTTCAGCTGAATGTGGCCATGCAGTAGGTGGCCAAATCTGTTTGGCTTTCACCGAGATCTGTGAATTCCCTGCATCCAACCAACTTGTCAAATTAAAACCTTGCCTGCTCTGTGCTGAAGAACAGACGTGCGATGGAAGCTTCTTGCACTCTAGCCCTTTGTCACCAGCACGCTGAGCTCCCAACATCTGCTCGCTGGACTCGGCTTTTGCACCTTGTTCATTTATAATGCAGCAAACCTCAGCTTCCACAGCACAGGACTTAATGTGCCCCTGGCTTAAAAAAAAGAAATTCAGAAAAAGGAACATCCAGAGGGGAGGAGAAGAGAAATTGAGGCTCTAATATATACGTTCCTCACCGATTTGGGAATAAACATATTTTTAAGTGAGAGGTTTGTTGGATTGTACTTTTTTATCCCAGTAATGCTTTCTTGTACAGTGAATTGTTGACTTTTTTCCCATGCTTTAGATTTATTAGACATGTGTCAAGTTGTCAGCCTCCTACCGCTTGCATTTGTGTCCACCTTGCAAACAGCAGGGAAAAATATTTTTTTCCCTTCTCTCTCTCTCTTTCTCTCTCTCCTATGAATGTTCACTTCTTGGCAGCTCTGAAACAAATTTTTAACAGTTGCTGTTCCTATTGATAGCGCTAGTTTGATGTTAGAAAAAGGGGGTTTATTTTCCCCAAGTTTCTGACATATACTGGCATATCGTCTCACATCCTACCCTGATGCATCAAAACTAAAGCAAACCAAACCAAGGGGAAAAAAAAAAGGCAGAAAGAGGGGGAGGGCATAAACCAGCATGTTCACACAGCTCCTGAGCCACCGAAGAACACCCGCCCATCTGTTCACCATTTCAGTCCCTTTGTTCTATCTTTATTATATGTATTCCTCAATAAAATGAATTCCTGCTACTTTGACGACATTTCAACACATGCCTCTTAGTCTGCGTTTGAACTGTCTGTGAGGATCTCCTCGCTCCCCTCCTCTCACTTGCCTTCAGCAGCTGAGCTGAGGAGATACCTGCCAGACAAGGCAAGCCGGGGGAAGGAAGCCTCAAAGGCAGTGAGCATCTCCCCATGGCACAACCAGAATCTCCAGGAAATAGTTCCAGGTGGGGAACCCTGTGGAGACAGCCCCACATACTGAGAATGACACACCGTATGTTACGTGTTTGCTGCCATGGAACTACACTGATGGCAAGGTGCCTCTGTCAGGGGCAAAGTTCAATTTCAACCCTGCAGGATGAGTGCTTAGATTTTATATTTTAAAGCCACATACTGATGCTTGCTCTCGCACACCAAAATACTTGTATCTAACTTTCAGGTGGCCAAATTTTACCCACAACTGCCCCTAGCTTTTTAGCACTTCCTTTTCTTTTCTGACTTGTCTCCTTCTGTTGCAGCCTTGCAATTTCACAAATAATAAAATGCAGGAAGAGCAGGTCTGAGATCTTAGCTCCCCATCTGGTTACTTGATTACCTCCCTCTATTGCCGCGCAACTACGTTCCTCAAAACAGATCATCCTGTGACAGAGGATCAGCAATGACATGGAAATGTAATTTTGCAAGTTACTGCCTCCCAGGTGTCTCCTGTTGAGGAGAAACTGGAAGTGGGTAAAATGGGACACCCCAATGCACTTTGCTTTGGTTCCTATAACAGCAGAAGGAGAATTCAAGTCATTCAAGTCATTATCAGAAAACCCAGGCCTCAATGGCTTATCTGCGGAATATTTGTCGCTAGGTCAGCCAAGAGGGGCTACTGACAGAAGAAAACACCCCAAACTGCCCTATCAGTTTGTTTTCCATGGACGGAATCCCCTCAATTAAGGACTGTTTTCTGGTATTGCTCAGCCTGGTGCCAGGGTTCAGCAACTCCTCACACCATTCCAGCAGCACCTTATCCAGCAGTGCCAGGTATCCTCCCAGTCCCAGGGACACCGGTGCAATGGTGTATGACTAAGCCACCTCTGTTCCCATGCAGATCTTCCTGCCTGTGAGCAAACAGCCACTTAAGGAAACTTTGCACTGTGCATGTCCCCAGAGCAATGCAAACCACAGAGCAAATGGAAATTGCTCCTATCCAAACACTGTTCCACACCTGGCATTTCATTACACTGCAGATATGTAGCTCCAGAGGCACGGGTAGCACTTCCCTTCCATCCAGAAGCACTTTGCACCCTCTGCCTAATGTCTTACAGCAGTAGCAGCTGTCTGGGGGTAGAGAGGACATGCCCATTTGTTTAGCTACAATTAACATTCATCTGCTGTAATGATTCATCGGGTGATAAAGCAGTGATGAAATGTAACTTTCAGGCTCATCAGAATACATCACCTTCTATGTGGCAAGTCAGAAATTCCTGCCACAAGAGAATCCGAGACTGGTGGCGTTTTCCATCCCTAGAGGCACATTCCTCCTCTTCCCAAATGCAAAAGCCTGGAAATGCCATTGCTGTGCTGACAGAAGGATTCATGCAGCATCTCTGTTTTCACTGCAGCTGAATTCACTCCTGCTGTAGGTTCAGCCTGTGTGGAATATTATGAACATCTCCACATGTACATTACACCCCAACTCATTGGCTGCTATTTGCTCTGGAGACTAAACATTCGATCTGCCAGCAATCACATTATCGTGCCAGCCAAAATGCAAACCTGAACCATATGGGCAGAAGAGGGACCCATTGCTTCCACACTGCTGTCTCTATTCTTATCCCTCCAGTTCCCTGATGTTGAAACAGACCATCTATTTCCTCTGAATATTATGAAGCAGAGTAAGAAAGGAACTATTTGAGAAAATTACTTCGTTTATTAAAAAATAAAAAGTCTCTATGAAAAATGTTTACCCACAGTTTACTCACCAAACATAAGGTTTTGTGCACAGGCACAAAAAAAAAATGCAATAAAATAAATACAAGACATTTAGAAATCTGTGCTGTGGATTTTGCCAAAAATGGAGCAACAGAAGCTCACCCTGCCTAAGGGAATGACTGACTGGCTGAGGATGCATCCTGTCGGAGCAAGCTGAGTTTAGGGCAAGCTACGGGGCAGACAAAGGGAAAGGTAAAGTATCTGTCATAGAGGAGAAAATACAGTTTCATTAAGCTGGAGCTCATACCACTTTAAATTTGCAGCTGGACTTTCAAAGTCAGCCTCTGCAGCTCCTGGTGCACTTCTGCACACGCTGCTTGAAATCCCAAGGTGCAGAAGGTAGAACAGAGCCCAGCCCTGGCTTCTGTCGTGTCCTGTTTATTTCCATAAGTACTGTTCATAGGTAGCTGGAATAAGTGCTGAGCCCTGGCACGCTGGGCCATGCCTTGCTGTAGCACAGGGCATACCAGCTGCTAGGGAAGTACTGGGCAAAATGGGGACCTGCTGCCAAGTGGGATGGGGCCCATATAACAAAGGACATCAAAAAGGCAAAGGTAATCAATGTCTTCTTCACATCAGGGTTATTTTTTTAGCTTGGAAGGTCTGGAACAATGAAGTCTAGTGTAATTTAGAAATTACCTGGTGTATTTTAGGGAACATTTAAAGAAACTGGTCAGACACAACTCCATGGGCCCTTATGGGATGCACAAAAGAGGTGTCAGATGTCTTTGCGAGGCTGCTCTTAATCATCTCGGAAAGGTCATGGTGATCAAGGGGGAGTTCCTGAGCACTGGAAGAGAGCAAATGTCTTCAGGAAGCACAAGAAGAATCCAAGCAACTACAGGCAGGCTAGCCTTCCCTTGATCCCTGGAAAGGTGATAGAGCAGCTAATCCTGAAAACTGTTCCCAGACACTTGAAAGATAGGTGATCAGCAGCAGTCAGCACAGATTTATCAAAGGGAAATTGTGTCTGACCAACCTGATAGCCTTCCATGATGAGATGGAAAGCTTGGTGGGTGAGGGGAGAGCCATGGATGTGGTTTATCTTAGTAAAACTTTTGACATTGTTTCTTTTCAACATCCTCACAGACAACCTGGTGATGTATGGGTTAAATATATGAGACAGTGAGGTGATTTGAAAGCTGCCTGAAGCGCTGGGCTCAAAAGAAATATGATCAGCAACTTGAAGTCAGTCACTAGTCACTAGCCAGCTCCAGTGCTAATACTAGGACCAGCACTGTGTAACCCTCTCATTGATGACTCTGACAACAGATTCAGCAAATTCACAGATGGCACATAACTGGAGAACTGACTGGCAGACTGGATGGCTGTGCTGCCCTTCAAGGCTACCCTTGACAGGCTGTACAAGTGAGCCAATGGGAAACCTGTGAAGTCCAGCCAAGGGACAAGAAAAGCCGTCCCATGCACTAGTACACCTTGGGGACTGACCATCTAGGAAGCAGCTTGGCAGAGAAGAGCCATGGCACCCTGGTGAACAAATTGCCTATGAGCCAGCAATGCAGCTTTGCAGCAAAGGTGGCCAGCAGCATCCTGGGACACATCAAGAAGAGCTTAGCCAGCAGGTGGAAAGGGGATGATCCTTCCCCTCTAGTGAGCACTAGTGAGGAGATATTATCTGTAGTTCTGTGTCAGGTCCTGGGCTCCCCAGTGCAAGAGAGACAAGGACATACAGGAGTTTAAGTGCAGTGAAGGGTCACTAAGGTAAATTAAGGGCTCAAAGCCTTTGGCACTTGAGTAGAGGCTGAGAGAGATGGTCCTGTTCAACCCAGAGAAGAAGAGGCTCAGAGGAAACTTCTCGATGTGTATAAATGTGTCCAGTACTGGGATTAAAGCAGAAAGAGCTGGGTTCTTCTCAGAGGTGTCCAGTGATGGGACAAGAAGCAATGGGACAAACTGACACACTTATTAGGAAATTCCACCTAAATATAAGAAAAATCTTTTTTTCCAGTGATAGCAAACACTGGCACAGGTTGCCAATAGAAGTTGGAGATATTCAAAACTCAAGTGGACATGACTCTGAGTAGCTGACCCTGACTGAGCAGGGCGTTAGAATCCATGATCTCAAGAAATGCCTTTCAAACTGAGCTGTTCTGTGATCTTCTAAACTTGCAGCTTTTGAGGAGCACAGAAAATACAAATCTACAAGATACATGAGTGATCCAGTTCAGTACCTGTTAGTGAGTGACTCTTGGCAGGCTCTCCAGAAGTTTAATATTCATCATAAATACAGAACTGAGGACTTCACTGGTAATATCCAGACTTTCAGGTCTTCACAAATCTTTAGATAAAGCTGAACCTTAAAACCCTACAAGTATCTGGGCCTTGGAGTGTGATCAACACTTCAGTATGATTTGATAGTGTACATTGACTACTTCCCTGAGCTTTGAATCAGGGAGCCTCTTAATGATAATTTCCTCTGGGGGGGGGGGGGTGGGGGGTGGGGGTGGAGAGAAATGCTGGAGGACAACTGCAGTCTTTCTGTTTAAAATAGGTAAAAATTAATGCCAATCAGGTAATACAGTTGTGTGCATGCACAGAGAGACGAGTTCTTTCTCTGAACACAGAACTTAAATTACTTGTTGGAGTATTTGAAAAACAATTGAGACAGACTCAGGAGATATTCTTGAAACCAGGCAAAATTGATTTTTTTTTTTTTTCATATTCACTGCCAGATATTGCACAGTTAAATGACTATATGCAGATAGAAGACAATGTGCATCTTATCTTTCCAGATTCCACACTGGCTTTAAAGGAATAAATCATTAATTTAAATCATGGATTTTCTGTTTACAAAACAAGCATTTAAAAATATTCCAGTCCCATCTCAGCAGAAAGAAAGACCTTTCAATATATATCAGTGAATCTGATAAATGCTTCTATGCGTTTTACATCCTATGCATGTAGGCATGATTGTAGTTTGTTGGATTTTATTTGCTTGTTTTTTATTCAAATCAGTTTAAATTTAGTTTTGTCAATGGTGCATTGTAGACAAATACAGAAGATTTTAAGAGAAATTAGAAGACAAACAACATTTCTTCCTCTTTTCTCTACATGTAATGACATATTTTGAAGCTCTGGTGAGCAGGAAATGGGATTCCAGCTGGTGCCAGCTGCTGCCAAGGTTCTATACAGAAGTGCTGTTCAGCACCTGCAGAGCCTTAATCCCGATACAGGAGACTTCAAAATAGTAATAATAATAATAATAATAATAATAATAATAATAATAATAGTAGTAGTAGTAATAATAGTAGTGTTGTCTCCATATTTTGTCAACATTATTTACAGCATCTATTTCTCCCTGATGGGAAAAAGTAACCTTTTATGGTTGGGATGTCACAAAATGTCCAGGACATGAACTGGTGGAACGCTGACATAAGTCCAGACTTTTAAAACTAAGTAATAATGAGAATAATGTAACAATGAGGACCAAGATGGGTGTTGTCCCAGAGTTAGGCTGGTACAACACTATTAAGTCCTAGAACAAATCCAGAGCTGAGGACTTCTGAAGATGAACTATGGGGTATGGATTGACAAAATGATGGTTGATTTCCAAAGCAGTTTTCTAGAAACAGCCAAACAGATCCATGTGGCTTTGAATTCAAATCAGCCTAAAAGCCTGAGGGACAGGTTAAGAATAAGATTTTATCAGATATCCTTTCTCATGAAAGAAGTAAAAGAAGGTCAAATCTGAGGTCCATGGCTTGGACCTTTTTATTATTTTAATTAAAACTAATCAGTTTGCAACCTCCTACATGCTTATTTCATTGCCAGGATCTGACTGGGAACATTAGACTAAGTGAATCAGACTGCTTGATGATTATCCAGCTGGAATATTGTATTTCTCTCTTGTTGCCATCTCTGTAGTTTAGTGGTCTTAAGATGACGCATGTGGTCCCTCTTAGGAGGATCCACAGAAAGGACATTTTTAGGATGAAGCAGTTGGAGGTAGGGGCAAGAGAGGAGTAGATGATACTCCTGAAATACTATTCCTCTGCAGTAGCAGTCCAAAAGAGTGCATAAAGCAAGCAATCACTCCTCTAGCTAAACAAATTTCTAGCATTTGATTGATGTTCAGATTCACAGAGCTGAGAAAAACAAGTAAACAAGTCAATTCCCTGACTCATCATATGATGTCTCTGTGTATCACATAAAATGCTAATGATTAAGTTAATTTAGTAAATATAATCAAGAAGTCCACCTTTATCTATTACTAACAATTCTATTATTCATTAGTTTTTACCTCTCACAGTTATAAAACATTGCTCTTGGTTCTTTTTTAAAAAAACGTTAACTAGAACAAGGGTTAAGAAGAGGCAAAGAAAGGACCACCCATGATAAAAGGCTTTGAAGATTTCCTCCAGATGAATTCTAGCAACTAAGAAAACTTCTGACAGTTTCTAATTTAGACAGTCATTTGTGAGAAATAAAAAAACACCTGGTGAACAAAGTCAACTGGCTGAAAGACTGTTCAGAAGAAAAAATAACCAAAACAAAACTTAAAAAAAAAAACCCCAACAAAACCCACCCAAAAAACCTCCCCCCAAAAAACCACAAAAATTTGCTTACCCTAGATTTTGCCTCTGTTTCATTGTCCAAAAGAAAGGAGAGCAGTACTTGCTTTCAGGCCAGATAAACAGCACTTTGAAAACCCTCTGCTGTGATTGAGATATTCCCACTTGCTTTCCGCTGCATGCTTAAACACTTTCAGCAAATATTCCAGACAATTGCATAATTTCTTAGACTGTTAAAAAAAAACCCCAAAAACCTAAGAGCAAAATCTACGTGAGCACAGTCAAAATAAATTAGCTTACTGATTATTCGATTAATATCATATTACTTTGATTAATTAACATTCTTCTGTGGGGAGAGACAGCCTCCCTGATTAAAAGCCTTTATACTGCACAGAAAATGTGCATAGGCATGTGTATAGACATGTCACTACTCACAATCCTCTTGAATTTGGGACCTAAGAAAATTCCTTCATTGTCTTGTAGCCCTTTGAATTAGGTGGGAAGTATCCACTCATGGACATTTGTGGCAACACAGAGATGTCTGGACAACATCTGAAAATCTCAGATTGCTGGAGAATACAGCCCACATCTGTCTGAGGGATCATTTAGGTGGAAGTGGCTAGATGAAAAGAATGTTGCTGGACATCTATGTATGTGGGAGATGAATTTACACAGAGTTCACATCAACTTTATTGTTTGGATTTTTCCTTTCTCAATAGACAGATTCAAACAGAAGTATTGCTTGGCTTGAAACAGGGGACTCAGTAAACACACCTCTCAAAATTTTCATTCTTTATGTATCAGTAACATTTCAGTTCATTACAGTGTTATTAGTCAGTCTTCATAAAAGAGCTATGCATCTTTATTAAAAATGGAAGTTCACATCATTTTATGTTCCCATAAAAATGGGTGGTGGTAGCTTTGATTAATTTCTTCACGTACAATGAACTTTACAGCAAATTGGACAGTGTAATTCAATTCCTATTTCTGTGGATTTTTTTTTGTTGGTAGAAAATTGATATAATTCATATGTAATCGTATTGCCTTTGCAAGAGATATTTAAGAAATAATATCCTGAGGTAATGATTGCATGGCTTAATTATTAATACCATACTTTCAGGCACGACAGTGTGCACTTCTTTTATCAAGCATGGCTTCTATCAAAAAAATATTTCCCCTATCTATACTTTGTTACTTGCTGTAAGGTGTTTCTGAATTTTACAGATACACACACATAGGTGTGCATGGAGTCAGAGTACCTGATATTGGTATGCTTCTCTTCAGAGTAAGCTCTAATTTTGGAAAGGGTGGATGACTAAAGGATAATAAGAAAGCTAACTCAGTAGCAGAGCAGAATTATGTGCACAGATTTCAAATAAGATGGGAGGGAAAATTTGAAGCTGTGTTTGTTGGAAATGGTGATTTTCTGGTTGAGGATAATTATTGAATCCCTAAGGAAGCTTAACTAACCACAAATGGATCATGCTAGGAAATCCAAGGTGACAGTCCAGCATCACCAGGAGCTCAAGAAGATGCAGTATTCTCTTATACTATATGAGAGATCTAGTCAGGTCTTTCTAATAACCAGATTATCCAAGTGTGCAGGGTAATTTTTAGAGATGCAGGGAGCTGACTATTCCTGTATTTACAGTTCTACCTTGAGGAATGGAAGAAAACTCTTCATCTGGTCAGAGACAATGCAATATACAAATATTTCTCTGTTGTTTTATGTTTAAGCCTCTGCTGGCATTGAAAATCGCTTTCTTCTACTTCTCTCTTATCTTCCTTTAGTCACTTCATGAGACCAATGCACTGAAATGAGGGAATCTTTAAGCTGTACTACTTGCTACACATGCAATGTGTGCTCACAGGTGATGTTTGTAAGTGATTCTTTGCTATTGTCCTGCTTTGTCTTCATTCTGAGGCAAACCCCTCCAGACAAGCCTCCCTTGGAAAACTATGGACCATAGCTACTCTTTTTACTGAAGACAAAGGCCTTCGCAGCGTAATTTGATAATTTTTTGATGGTGTAAACCACCACAGCTGGACCCATTCTGCATTTAGACCACAGAAAATCAAGGAAACACATTTACTGAAGTTCAAATCAAAGAAAGAAGTACCTATACAAAGTACCATGGATATGCTTAATGAAATGAGTTGATGTGAGAACCTCTGGCTGCACAGACCCTTTTTTTAATACAACATATATAATTTATGTGTGGAAGTCAAGCCCAGGAGATCTTATCAGGACATTTCCCTTACTTGTCTTTTCATCATCCAATAAAACATTTGAGTGAAGAGACAGTCCCACAATGATCTGGATATTGGTGGTGAACCTACAGAAAGAGCAAAAAATGTAAGAATCTCTGTCTTAACCAGACTCAAAATGGTCTGCTAGAATGATGATCTTAACACCCATCAATCCTTGCTATCAAAACTAAAAGGAGGAAAGAAAAAAGAATTTCAGACAGACAAATGCTAAATCATGCTCTTGTTTACAGATCAGTATTGACTGTAAGTGAACCTAAAAACCAATTAGAAAGTAAGATGTTGCTTGGAGGACAAATATATTCAGTTCTGTGTGTGACTGAAGTCTAGTCCTTGGGAATCCTAATTTCTGGGTAATCTTACAGGGGCAGGTTTAGGCAGAATAGCTCACAGCAGTAGTAGGTGGAAGAGTTATTTCCAGCCTTCATCCCCCTAGGAGTGGCATGCTGGCAAACCACACTCAGATAAACAAGGTAGAAGGGAATCAGAATTTTAATGCCTTGGAGCTCCCAACAGGCCAGTCCCGTATGAGCAACTTTAATTTCTGTTGGACATTTGTGGAGCCTCTTCTCAGCAGTGATGCTCTGCATGTCTAAATAGCACAGAACTGAATGCAGAGGTGAAGAGATCTTCCATCAGACCCTTTGCTTCACTTGGTCTTCAGCTCACAGTTACTAAGGACATTATTGAGCTAACTAGAAAACATTCATGAATAAATGATATAATTCAAAGGGATGCATTTATCATATTCATAGTAAATTATCTTATATATTTATTTTATATTCCACCTGATTGTGTTTGGAGTTTATATAAGTTTCTGTGTCCAGATAAGAGCTAGTAAGTAGAAAACTATAAAATTGTGACTACACTAGAAGTAAGAAATAAAGAAATATACATGCTCACCTTCAAATAATCACTCTGGTACATTTTACTATTACATTCTGTTCTTCTGAGAAAAGCTATAAGTAGCAAAATGCCAGGCAATGCCCAGAATATCATATTTAAAGAAAACACAACCATTTCTCTTGTGCATACTGGAACTCTGCAGTTTGTGGAAATCTTTTATTATTTCAAGATAGCAGTTTTCAGTTTCTGTTCAAAAGGATTTTTTTTTTTTTTATGCTGGCATATTATTCAAAATATTTTAAATAAGGATATTCAAAGTCTTTATTGTCCACATGAGAGCCTAAAAGCTCACTTTCTCTTTCTAGATATTTCCTGATGCTTTTAAAGCAAAAATCCAGAGTCCAGGGACATTTGGGACTTGTGAACTACTTCCAAAGGGTCTTCAAGAGGTATGGAAGAACAGCAAACCAGTTGTCGAGAGACTTAAATTCATTGTATAGGTCCCAGACCTCTAATGAATATTGGAAGGAGGTTGAAACCCACAATTGGTTCAGGTGTTTAAGTAAAATTAAGGCCTCCTCCTTTTTTTGCTTACATCAGTGTAAGCTAGAAATAGTTCCCCTTGAGCCACGTGGTGTTGTCACTTTGTGGTGCAACGTTTTAGTTGTGGCACCACACCCATATTAACAAATCACAGATAAGGCTCCTCACACCAGATAAGACTATTCATTCTCCACATCCAGTGTCTGCAGCTGAATATTGCCCAATGCTTGTTCTGTTAGAAGAAAATTGCTGTTTGTTCAATGCTGCACAAGGGAAGACATTCCTTCCAGTTTCCTGTGCTAATCCTCTTATGTCAGAGGCAGAATAAATGATTAATTTTTGGTAGCTGTTCTTCCTCATATTTCTTAACTCTTCCACTCATTATGGCCCTGAATCAGGAAGGTACTTAAGCACACAAGCACTCCACACTGCTGCTGGGGTTCCTAATGTTCTGCAAGTATGAGGTCTTGAAAGAATCCGTTTCTGAGTTGCTTTTAAGTCCAGTTATAAAGGTGGTAATGGAAATGCCCACACAACAGCTCAGTGTCACTATTACAGTGTAAGGAAAGCAGATGCCAACTTTGCTCTTGATGTGTGCTCTTTTGTAATGAACCAAGATCTGAAAAAACATGGTTGTACTGACCATTTTACCTGTGGGTGATGCATCTCAACAAATTAAATAATTTGAGTTCCCTGAGATCATTCTTCTAATGACAGTGATAGTAAAAGCCCACATACTTAAAATAGCAAAACTGCTTGTATGGTCACAGCAGAGCACTGATCCTGAATCTGGCACACAGCAATAAGCACATCAACTGGCGAAAACATAATTATACCAGATCAGGAGGAGCTAAGTTCAGAGGATTGTTTAGGCAGCATAGTGTCTCCCTTGTGAGAACTATATAAGGGAGAGCTGTTTAAAACACAGTGCCCTAAGCAAGCTGCCTAATAAGACAAAAGGCAAATAAATATGATTCACATTGAAAGAGGTACAGGACAGAGACAGATGAACTGGGAAAACCAGGTGAGGCATTAGAAGAAATCTTTAACTTGTACACAATGGACTGCTTCAGTTCACTAGAAGGCAAAAAATGAGCATCTGTGAGAACTTCTTTGTTATTAGCACTGTTTCAGAAGCCGTTTTCAGAGTCCAGCTGTAAATTGGATATAAGCACTTGCCAAATGCAAGGGGAGTGGTTTCCACTTTGGTCTTTGTGTTTATTGTTTCTGCACTGGCAACAGAATTGAATTCATAGCAGCAGCAAAACAAAGACAGCTCTGAGTTATACTGTAATTCACTGCTGGAGATTTATGAATATTATTTTCCCGTAAAACCCAGCATTTTTCGCTTTACTACTTGTAACCTGTAAGTGGCATAAAACTGTGTACCTAGCAGGATTTCCTATTGCAGTGAGTGCCAAACAGTCAGTGTAAGAACTGCACTACATGCACATGTGGTTATAGACTATGCATAAATTGTGCCTTTATGTTTAACTTGTCTAATCAGCTCACCATATCAAAACTTAATAAGTAGCTGCTTCTCATTTAAAGGTCTAGTAAAACCACAATTACTATGGCTGTAAGATGCCTTGTTTCGAAAAGAGCATTAAATAGTTTTATAGATATGGTTAGAAGTTCTTGTGTAGTTGTTTTTATGAAAGTGAATGAGTTCATTAATAATGGGAGTCAGAGACAGAAATACAAGCTGGGAGTTGGTGAAGTATCCTGCCTTTGCATCCCTTCCTCACAGGCTGTCCTTAAAGTGCAAGTCACTTCTGCCTCCATACTGATGACCAGGCATGGCTAGACCCCCAATAACACACTCAGAGGTGATGCTTTGTAAGCCACCCTTCCTCTCAGGGATGGCACTAAAGGGCCTGATTATCATTTCTACCTGTTTTTCCATCAGGAAAAAAAAGAGACTTGTCTCTGGTGCAGTTACTCTGGATTTAATTCAAAACCATGACCTGAAGCCTCTTTCCCGTGTAAAAGTTTATTAAGAAAAGAAAAAAAAAGAAGTCTTATTATACTCATAAGTATATGAGAGCAATGAGATATGTATCACACCCTCTGTGCTGAGGGATTGGCATTGCTCTTCAGCCATGGTAACTGCAAGCAAAGCACACGATTTGGCAATGAGCTTATCAGGGGACACGGAGCGCAGGTTCCCACTGCTCCACCATACGGCTGTCTCCACAGGCACCTGGGATCCTCCCATCAGCTTCAGTGGATTCTGCTCTTGATCCCAGGGAGACCAATCTTTCTTTTCTTTCCCTAAAATTTGGCAAATGGTTACCCTACCTAATCAGGATTCAAGCCTCCATGTCACTTTCTCTCCCAGAAACCAGAAAATCCTGCAGGGAACCTGAAGCCAACACAAAGCCCAGAGCAGAAAACTTCCTGCCTATAGTGTACACCAAAATGAAAATGCCATTTTACATGCTGGCACCCTAAGTTAGATTTCTCTGTATCTCTACAAATACTGTTGGCCAAATCTGTACTTTTTTTTTTTTTTAATGTATTTTTTGAAAAAGGAAATCTCAGATTTACTGTAAATGCAGAAGAGGGAGGCAAGAGCAGATGGGCAATGTTTAAGTTACAAACCTAAGGGAAGATTTTTCATACAAAACTCTTCAACTGCAGCTCTTAAAATAAAGAAAGATTTTCTGTTTTCCACAGTGACTCACTAAACCTTTATTTAGACAGTTGGTAAAAACACCACATCACATAATTCACTGTTTCTTTTTTTTTAACTTCCCCCCCACTTTTGCTCAGCTGCAGTTTTAGAATGATGATGTTTTTTTCCTTTTAAAAGGAAGCACGAATCTACATGAAGACATTTTGCCTTTTACTTTTTCTTGGCAATCTAAATGTAGTTTGGAGTGGCTAATATTCCTGTTCAGACCCACAGCACAGCACCCTCTGGTGCGCATATTAAATAGGAGGATTAGAATTGTTATGAGGGTTTTATTCATTTTGTGGTAGACATTTTTCAGAGATGAGTTTTCATAGTAATTCAGAAATTCAAAACCAAAAAGCAGGACCCAAAGCATAATGATTTGGAATAAAGAGCTTGTCATACCCATTAAGCAAGTCTCTCACTGTGCTGATTGCAGGAGGTCTAACTATTTGTGGAGTTGGACAACTTGTTTTCCACATAACTGGCTCATGACACTTATTTGTCTTCAGAAAGGCTGTAAGTTACATATTTGCTGCTGTTTGCTCTCAACCAACATGCTGCTGGGTGATCTTGAACACCCTTGTTTACCACTAAACACTCCAATTTAAGGAACATTGCTTAAAACCAACAGTGGAACTTCATGCAGGGCAGTGGAGGTTTCTCCCAGCACATGGATGTGGACCTCATGGGATTTTGCCAATTGACTGCTGCTAGCCTGATTCCAGGAGATTTTGAGCTCCCCAGTTCATTTCCTGAGAAATGAATTAAGGGCGTAAACACTTCACCACATCCAGCAAGCAGACATAAAGTTATACAGGTTTCCCTGTGTCAGATGAAACACTCTTAAATCAGGTTGCTTTAAAGTTTTGTCTAACACTTCCCAGACCTCCAAGGTTCTGTCGTAGGTGCTACTCCTGGAAGCTGCTACCTCCAGCCATTCTCCTTGCTGGAGTACGCAATAATGTTGAGGGGATCCATACGACGAAAAGAAGCTTATTGTAGCCATTAGCTAGAAATGCAGATGACTCAAAAAACCAGAGGGTTCCAAGTTGCTTACACTATATCTACATGATCAAAAAAAGCTTGCTTCTTGCAATGGAAATTATTCTGGCTAAGATTCATTGTGGATGTATATATTTTTTTATCTTCTCAGAGATGCTGCACTGGTCCCCGTGGGTCCCTTTGCTCCATAGCTGTGTGTTTTCTGCTGTTCTACATTCAAAGGCAAGTTCTCTACAGTCACTGGAATTCATCAGCTGAAGAGCTGTGCATGAATATCTGAGGAGCTAATGTGACTTTTGGTCATCTGAGGATTCCATACATTGCCTGTGAGGCAACTGGAGGGAGCGCCTCAGAAGGGTACCGCATGGGCCTAGTGAAGCAGTGGGGATATAGAGAAAAGATATAAATTTAAAAGGGAAGAATAGTTCAAGAAATAGCTTTACCTGAAGAAATACCAGCCTGATGGAGAGGTTTGGTAACATGTGAAAAAATGTTAAAAAAAAAGAGAGGAAAAAAAGGGGAGATATTTTACTAGGAAAATAGCAAAGTTTCACTGTGGCCTGTTTGAAGAAGCTGATAACCTTTCCCAGAAGCTTGATGGTCTCCCTCTTCCTTGTGAAAAGCCATGTTCATTTGAAGAAGTCGTCAAATAAGAAAGGTTCAATTTCTGAGTAGAACATGAATATTTGTGGTACTAACATCTGTGGTGGCCTTTCAATTTACTAGACCAAAAGCAAAGAACAGGAGGAATTGGACCAGTCTAGTGGTTGAGAGTCTTTATGGCTTCCAAACCACACAAGAACTCATTTGTGCTGTTAGCATCAATTTATTACTTAGGGTGGCTCCAAGAAAAAAATTCTGCCTTTTTCTTAGAAGAGACACATCCAAGATATGATGCTTTTACAAACTATTGCATATCATGTCTCCTATTTGCATTTCCCAAGATGCTCCAGTGTTATCCTCAGCATTTCAGAGAAGAAGTTTGTAAGGACCACATGAAAGAGTCCATGACAGAAAGTCACACTGGTCTGAAAGGTTGACAAGCAGCAGAGTGGGAAATCAGAATCCCTTTGGTCTGCCGGTATCTAAATCCCCCCATGTCTGGGTGCCTCTGCTTTGCTGCTGATCTCTTTTCCATACCATATCAAAATCTAAAAAAAAAGTAAAAGTGCTTCTGTGGATCACCCATGAATGCCATGGTCTCTGTGTGTGGAAAATAATAACTCATTTTACTTTCTAAGAATCCTTCTCTTTGAAGATGACCTGCTCAGAATTGATGAAATATGATGGATTTTCTTCCTGTGGCATATGGATGGTTTCTCCTTAAATTTCATCTCTCTTCAGTGTGGCTCACTCTATTTCAGTCATCCCTGCTGCCCACACTCATCCACCATTTCCTCTGTCCTCTGTCCTTTGTGGACAGTTTCATGGAGCAAATCTGAAGAGAGATAGCTGAGACTAATGCTGAGTTTAGAAATATTTAATCTTCATGTAGCTGAAAAGCAAATGAGCAGCCATTTCTCATGGTTAATTAATAGCACATGCTTTGTAAAGTGAAGTGCATCTTAGAGGCTGGAGTTTCCTCTGGCTTTAGAGCAGTGTGATTCCACACAGCTCCTGTGGAGCCACTACAGCTTTTTTTCACAGGGAAAATAGATTCATGTCCAGTGAATAGAAATTAATGTTCACATAAGGTGGTCTAGCTGACCATGCTGTTTTCATTCAAAGTACCTAAATGCTGAGTTCCCAAAAACAGTGCCCGAAAATGTGGAAGTGGGTTTGGTAAGTGCTTCTGGAGAAATTGGAACAAGCCCAACATTTCCTTAAGAATATTTAGTCTTCTTTTCAGCACTGTGGGAGGTTTGGGCTGCTGCTTTGCACATTTTTTAAGTGCCTTTCCCTTTGAGACACCTAGGGCAAAGGCCTCAGGCACTTGATGTTATCTGTTTTCATAAGAAGAGTTTTTTCCATACCACATTAAAAAAAATATAAAAGTGCTTCTGTGGCTTGCCAGTGAGTTCTACGGACTCTGTGTGTGCAAACTCCCACTGTCATCACCAAAGAGCTGCACACAGAAAAGGAGTAGCCCATGTAATAGATTCATGAACAGGATAAACCAGGAAGGACCCAGAATGGTTGAGAAGACACCCAGCTGTGCCAGGTATGGTGGACAGGATGAGATCTGGATAAAGCAAATGGTGCAGCCAAAAGATTCTAAAGTCTCAGCTACAAAACTGAAGAGATCACAATATATATTTTAATTCTCTCAGGGGCAATTGTGGTATAAGTATACTGAAACACATTTTTTTTTTTTTCCCTCTCCCTAAAGTGCTTCAAAAGCAGCATTTGGGATTGATTTGCCAATCTTTGAAAAGATGCCTAGAAAGAGCAAAAAGGTCAAAGATTACATGCTTGGTACTGAAAGGTAAAAGCTGTCCAGTAGCTGAAGCAGCTTAGGGCAAAGCAAATTTCCAGGTGTAAGGGGGTTACACTGTGTGGGTAACAGGACTGAGAATGATTTCACCCTCTTGCATCGCCCCACAGATCAGAGCTCTGACCTGCCCTTGCAGATGAGGAGGCTGCCAGCCTGAGCTGATGAGAGCTCGGGGCAGCATCTGACTCCCTCCTGACTTTGGGCTCCACTTTCACCGCCTTCCACATGGGAGTGGACTTTTGGGCTGGCAGCCCAAGGACTTTACCAAGAATGCCAGGAATGTCACCGTGCCTGCTTCCCTGTGACACTAGAGATGGCACCTCTTCCTTTTCCTGGTGGAGATCTCCAGTCTGGTGATAAGTGCAGCTGTAATCTGTGGTTGTTTATTTGTGCTCATCCTGCTGATGCTGCAGTCCATATATTGACTTGTCTGGGAGCCTCAGCTTCCAGCCATTCTGGGTCACTCTCGTCCCCATCTCCTAACCCACATTTTCTGTTTGCGCGCGTCGGTGGTTGAGCATCTGTCTGCACGGCACACCACGGAAGCCTGGATGTCTTCAGAGCAGGCAGCTGCATTCACAGAAGCTGGATAGAAGTCAGATGCTAAAAAAAAAAAAATTATCTGTGGGAATCTTAGAGATTCTTGGCTTTAAAGGCACTCAAAAAAGAAACATACCAACAAGCCCCCCACCTTTAAAGATGTGCTTGGCAGAGGATTATAAACAAAGAAAACCAGTTTGCCCATGGGATATTTGATTCTCCTTGAAGATCTGCTTGCTTCTATGCAGGTGGAACCAGCTGATGCAGAGAAAGGAGTGATAATGTCTGGGGAGAAAGATGAAGAAATGCTCCAGATTTTTCTATTGAGTGGAGAGGTTGAGGTGTAAACACTGAGCAGCACCACACCAAAACCAAGCCAAAACAATACAAAATCAGTGGGGGGAAAAAAAAAAAGAAAGAAAAGAAAGTAATTCTGCTGGGACAACATAATCTGTTTTAAAATTGACCCTCTCTACTGTCCAACTGATTTCATGTTTTCATGCCTTTGTTTGGACATTTAATCAGTTTCTCTTGGTGTTTATCTGTGTGCTAAGTTTCACTGGTTTTATCTGAGTGTGAACTGATTTCATTAAATCACTGCAAGCTGGATACTTTTACTGTACTTTGTACCATTTTTATTTCTGTTTACTCTAAATTAATTAGCACCAGTGTCAGGCTGGAGCAAAGCACATCATTCTTCAGCACAGTAAGTGTCCACTGATTTAACTCAATCAGTACAAGTTCCAATTTAAGAGCAGCCACAGTAGGCCAGACCAAATCCACTGGTACCCCGATGATCAGACTGTTCCAAAACAGTACTTTGGGATGGGCACAGTGAGAGGAGAAGAACATGTCATACCTTTTTATGAATCAGGGGCTTCATCTCTTTTTGCTTGTGGATGCTCTATTTTGATAGGTGTTTTTGACTTGTTTTCCCTTTTTTTTTTCCAAGGGAGTGTTCATATCAACTCACCCAGTCGATTAGGCATCTGACAAAGGGGGTTTTAGCACCTGTATAGGTGTGTTGAAAGTTTTCTAAAGGAAAAAAAAACCCTCTTGCTCCCACATCTCCAATGTACTTGGGATCCATTCTTTCCAGCTGTTACCATTTCGTGGCCCCACCTTCTCCCTGGGAAAATGCAATTCAAAGAATAAAATGCGTTTATTTATATTTGTCCAAGCTTCTGCTAAATCAAATATTTAGCCTCTCTAGAGCAGATTAAAGCCTCCCTCATTTAATAAACAATGTTTAGTATCTCCCTGCCTTCTCAGCTTGTACCTTTCAAGCAAGACAATGGAACTCCCTCACAGGCAGCTGGCACTACATGTGTTTGTACACAAAAATGAAGAAGTGGCGCACAACTATGTGTGGATGAGGGCTGAACTTTCCTCCACCAAACAGCCTGAGACCTTTCCAGGATTCTGTTTCAGTTGTGTCTCTTTCCTAGAAGCCACATTTTCTGCCTTTGCTGGCAGGTTTGGCAACCTGATGTCACTTATGTGGTTAAAAGATGCAAGTAACAATTCCCACCAGAGAAGGTGGCATCTGCCAGCCCATCCTGGGTAACCAGGGCTTGTAGCTCTTTGCTTCTAATATTCTCACTGCACAGATATCAGGAGGCATCCCTTTCTTTTCCCCATCCTCACTGAAGGAGCACAAAAGCTGCTTTCGTCCAGAGAGTGGCTTGCATCACCTCTGGGGAGACAGTCCCCTGATTTGTGCTGAGGTTAAGGCAGCATCACCACAGCAGCGTGCTAAGGTGGGAAAAAAATCACCTCTCTTAAAAATCCTGGGCCTTGTCTCTTCCAAACACAGGACTTTTTGTATCCACAAGGCAAGAGGGGGGAGTGGGAGGGAGTAGCAGAGAGGGCAAGGGTTGCAGGCAGCCCCCAGATGCCGTTGCACATCGCTTAAGATAACGTGAACAGAAACTTCCCTTCCTGCTCACAAACAGGCAACACTTAACCTCTGTTCTGCCAAGAGGTTTTCATTTTACTATGCCATGGCATAAACTTTTAAGATCTTAATGTATTATGTCAGAAAAATGAGCTTTATTTCATACTTTCAGCATCTGGTGGTAGTGAGGAAGGGAGAGCAGAGGAGCAGAAGGATGCTATTAGCAGCAACTCTGCTGTGGAAAAAACACCTGGCCCTTTTTCCCCCCTGCAAGAGCAATTGAGTGCAGAGCCTATGTCACTTGCTAGGGACTATCACCTTCCCAGTGGCACTGCAGGGATGGGCCTGATGGGCCAGATCTAATGAGAAAAATGATGTTGCAGGGGCTGCAGGGAAGGCTCAAGGCTCCACATACTCCCTCATGGTGCTGGGGAGTACAGCTGGGCAAAAAAAGCAGACTCAGAGGGTTTGGCAAGTGTGAAGCATTGGTCTTGCTTGGGCTGTACCTTGTGCTGGTGGAAACCAGCATTGCCTCAGCTTCAGAGGGAGAAGCCCCGCCATGTCACAGTTATGTGTCCAGTCTCATGTGCCCAGAGAGCTCTGGGACATGGCTGCCTCCTGCCTTATTTATTTCTTCTTAGTAATTTTTTTTCCAGGTAACACCTTGTCCCCCACTCCTAGCCCACTTGCAGCTTATATGAAGAAAAGTGGAAGATTTCTATGAAAATCTCAACAGCCTCCACTGTTTATTCAACAACAGGATATGGATTTCAAACCTGCAATATATACATATATATATAGAAAGAGAGAGAGACTGAGAGAGATGACATGACTGTAAAAGGAAAAGCAATTTACTGTCTGATTTTTATTATGTATATTCTCAGCAGGCAAACAAAATGTATTCACCCACCACAGTGACCAGAAACCAATATATTTCTACTCTTATCAGACACAGGCATTGACTCAAGGTGGGGCCTCAGGACTACCCATCCCAGAGCAGCCTTCAGATTTGGCACAAACAACTGATCCATGAACACAGGTTTTGGTGCATGCTACCATTCCTGATCTTTTAAAATGCCTTTCACTCACAGCCTCAGGTTCTTAGATGAGAAAACTTGCTCTGTAATCTTCCAGCAGCCCACGGGTGGTTATGGGGATTTGCTTCTTGTTTTTTTGTAGTTCAGCTTTGCAGGCCTCGCAGCAGCACTTATGCCCAAGGAAGCTCCTGTGCAATGTCCTTGGATACCTCTTGTCTTTTGGAAGGAGTCCAGGTCTCCTTATAGTTTGAAGAGCTGCTGCGCACCTTTTGGGTTGGCTCAGCCCCATGGCAACACCACTGGTTGTTTTGTGGAAGCTGTGCCATGCAAGGCTTCTTTATGATGGGGTTTATTAAACTTCTGGGCTTGACCTCTTGAGAGTGAAAGGACGAATGACTTGGCACCCCAAGCTGCCATCCACAGGCCGTGGACATGGGCCCACCTTGAGGAAAGCAATGGAGTGACAGCCGAGCTCCCATCCCCGGCCGGGGCAGGTGACAGGACACACGGGGCCTGACCTCTGGACGTGTGCCCTTGGGGGCAAGCACAACCTCAGGGCACCAGAGGTGATCGCTGCAGAGGAGGGCACCCAGCCCCCAGTGCGGGCACTTCTGCCCCAGGAGGAGCTCAGGCCCTGAGATCATTTCCCTCTGCTGCTGGGGACAGCTGCCCCAGGAAAGCCTGTGGCCTCCCGGTGCCCATCCATCCAGAGAGAGCATCATAGGAAGCGTGGTTTTGGAGATCAGCACATTTGTCGGAATGGTTTCCTATCTCCGGCTTGCAACCTTGCCATAAAGCTGCGATCACACCTTCAAACAACCCCTTGTTCATGGAACGTATTTCAAAGACTGGCAGATCTGGCTGGCAGAATGGGGTCCCATATATGAATTAAAGCCTTTACTTTTTTCTTCCAGAAGTTTTCAAGAGTGCTAGTGACAGAAGAGGAAGGGAGGGAGGCAAATTAAAAACTTTTTATACATTAGGAAGGTAAATGAAGCAAGTGAATGCAAAGACAAAGAGATGAAAGTCATATTTTATGGTAAGCATCATGCAAGAGATTCTTATTGGTGATGGGTGCGCAAAATAAGACACCAGAAGCCAATGAAAGAAATGGTTGTTAATACTCTGTCTAGAAATGATAGTTAGTACTGTGACTTTCTTTTTTTCCCCCACTGATTAAATAATTTATATCAGAATACTTTTGTAATTTGAGTCTGTCAGATGGGAGCTCTTTTATATATAAATATATTTTTTTCTTTCCTGCTTTCTAATTAGCAAGGTACAAAACAGAACAGTAATGTATTACACAGGTGGAGAAGTGACATTGTCTGGAGAGCCTGGCTGTGTCCCGATTCCCAACAAGGAGCGCTGCAATACTGTGCTCAGGAAGCCCAGACTCCCCTCCTCTCCGCAGCTAAAGAGTTAAAGAGACAGATCAAAGTGAGAAAAAGGGAAAATATTCCTTTCAGGCTTTGAAACACTGTTGCCACCATGGAGAAGAGTAGTAGAAAATTAATAAGGTGGTGTTGGAGCAGATGCATGACCTGCAGTATAGTACAGAGGGCAAGAGTTCAAATATAAATAAATATGTATGGCTGTGCTATGTCTTATTAGATAAGAGTGCTGTCTCGTAAGCAGTTTAGGTGCAGCGAAGTGGCATCTGTAGTACTTGTGAGACAAGGAGCTGTACCATAAACAAGCCTTCTGATTAAGCCAGGGATTTTCTAAGAGGCCAGCAAGAGCCAGAAGGGAGATTCACCGTTCCAGCTCTCTGGGATCAAGGTATCAGGCGTGGAGGGGGAGAGGGGGTGAGTCTCCTGCAGTGATCCTGGCAGGATTGTCATCATTTGGGAGCCAGGACCACTGGGTTCAGCATCCCAAAAGATTCCCCGTGAACAAAACTCCCATCTGTTTTAAAGTAAAAGTTAAAATACATTATTATGAGGTGCTCAGTGGATGGTGAGCCTCCTCAACTTCCATTTCTCCAGATCAAAACTTCAAAAGATATCCTCTTACACAACATATAGATTTGGGGGATGCATTTCAGAGTCACAGTTTGAACATTCCAAAGCCAGTAAGTGCTTGGGCCAGGGGACAGTGATGGCAACTGATACAGATCCCAGCCTTGTCTGAAAAAAGCCTGAGACTCCTTTGTGTTCAGATCTACTTCAAATAAACCTAACAGTAATCATCTCACAATAATCTCTCAGACACAGACTAATTTTAAAGTTACATTTAAAGGCATATGGATTTTATCATTATTAGGTCATGATGAACTCTGTTGGGGTTTTTTTCTGTTCTGTGGAATTACTTGTAAAAAGAAAGCAAGCAGCATTTAAGGCTGAACTGAGCTGATTACAGTCTTAAGAAAAAAAAAAAATGACACAGACAAAATAGAGATTATCATTCTTTATCAGTCACAAATAAACTTCACCTCAGGTTTTCCACTTGAGTTTCCCTTCTATTTTTCAGCAAAATATTTCTCAAATAGTTCCAATGACCCAAAACAAGCATTTTTCACAAGATGAATTTCTTTACTGCAGAAGTTCATTCATCCCAAGGCAGACTCCGGCAAAGACATGGGCAAGGCTTGTCAGGTAATGCAGAAACAAATGTAGGCAAAAGAAAGAATTGGTTCCGTGCAAGTTTCACCCCTCCCCACTGCACCTCCCTTCTTTACTTTTATAGAGGGGGATTAGTGACATGGATAAGCCACGGGAGTAAAGCTCGCGTGGTTTGTACATGTCACCAGAACCCCTACAGAAAAATGCAGCTTTATAATATGTACAATTTCGGTTTAGTTTATTATTTATAATACCTGGGTACCAACAAAAAAGCTCAGACACTAATGCAAAGTTTTTAATTTCTTAGTGCGTTGACATCACTTACTGTCTTTCTCAATGTATTTTTATTTGTTTGATCTTCTATAAATTTTTCTCTTTGTTCTTCAGATGGAATAGCAAATCTAGTTCATTCTGAAGACACTCTGCTGCTATAAAGTAACTGAAAAACCTTAAAAAATTTAGAGTTTTAAGTGTGATATCATGTCCCATAAGAATATTTGTATCATTACAGGACACAGTATCACCTAGTTCTGTGGAAATATAAATTTCCACTAATTTGTAACATTATCTATTTTAGCCATCTATATTATTTTAATGCAAACAATTTATTGGAGGCAAGGAACTAAATATTCTATTCCTGCTCTGTTTCAGTGTGATTTTGGCTACATCAACATTTGCAAGCCTTTCTTTCTTCCTAACACCTTCATATCGAAGCACCACAGCTGAAGCTTTTAGTGCAGGTTTCTGCTCATGGAGTCAGATTTCTAAGGTTGTGGCACTTGCTGACTGCCTGTCCTACTTTCATCTTACCTTGCCTATGGCTGAGCCCATTAATATTTTGAAGTGAAGCTGGAAGGTATCTCTTGCCATAGACTTGTGATCAGAGCAGGTTTTCAGCTGTTCAGGAAAAGGAAAGGGACAATGGTGGCCGACAGTAGGTGAAAATTTGAGGATTTGGATTTTTGGTTGGGGAAATTTGCCAGATCCTGAGCAGGCAGAAATGGTTTGGGCAGAAGAGGGCTATTAAGCATCATGATAGAGAGAGGGAGGGTAAAGGAGACGAGGCTTACTGCAGGGCCAGAGCTTTTCACCCAGCATGTGGGCATGGAGGACATCCTGACAGTCTCTTTGGCTTGAATCCCACCTAGGATCAGGAAAATGGGCTCAGGAGCATCGTCCTCCCTCCCTGTGTTTGCCTGGCACCCTTCCACCACCTTTTCAGAAGAGTCTGTTGCCACTTCAGCCACAAAGCACCTCAGCCTCTTCCTTTACTACTGAGAGCCCTCCCCACCACCACTTTTACCTCCTTCAGACACAGCATCCCTCTAGTCTATATTCTCACATTATTATGTATTCTCTTCCTACACACACACACACACACACACACAAGGAGAGAGTTAAAAGAAATCAATGAAGAATCAGTGGCCAGTGGAATGATGGATAATGAAAGAAAACTCTAAAAAGAGCAAAAAACCTGTGAACAGTTGTGGGACCATTGCTAGAGACAGCTCACAGCATTGCAGGGTTTAACAAAGGAAGATCAGAAGTGTTGACTAGACACTTTTGTTCTGAATTTGCAATGAAGCTGGAGGGTGTATCTATCCCATCTGACGTTTCTGCAGGAGCAGAACGTTTATCTCTGCAACAAAGGAAGATCTGAGGCAGCACCTGCTAAAATTAAGCTTTCCTAAAAACAGCTCTATTAATTTGCACTCTGGAGTTTTAAAGCAAGTGGCTAAGGAACTTTGCGAAACACCCTCATTAATAATTCACAGATGTCGGGAGAATGAGTTAATTTTGGAGCCTGAAGGTCAGCAAACACTGCTCTAAAGGGGAAAAAAAAACCTGCTAGAAAGAAGAGAAAAAAGGAAGTAACAGAGAGAGGTAGAGAACCACGAAGGCTGACAGCTCCAGATACATCCTGAAAACAGATTTTTAGGGCAACTATAATGAAAGATTTAGAATCTAAGTATATATGCATATATTCCTATAAAACAAAGGCTAGCCATAAAAAATGCAGAGTGGTAGTTCAAGTCCTTCCCTGATGTTTAGGATGTGAAGTTTCACTCAAATTATCAAGGCTTTTGCCCAGGCACCCAAAGGATAACTTGGTGCCTGGGTGCTGCTCACGGTGGGAGGCTGACCCGGGAATGCCACCGTCCCAGGTGTCCCTGCATCCTCAGGGAGGACACAGTGAAATGGTGCCACAGGGCCGTGCTGCACAAGGCACCCATGGGAACACCTTGGGCAGCCCACCAGACCTTGCCCAGGTATTTGAAGTGAGGCTGACGACACATTTGAGGTCAAGAGGAAGCTTAACTTTGGACCAGGGGGGCAAAACCTTGAGTTGCATCTCTGTGGCTTCAGCAACCCAAATGGTTGCTGCCAGGTAGGGATCTCAAATCCATACTTCTGTTTTAGAGGATCCACTTTCTTGCAAATCTAAACGGCATTTTTATGATTATTTCCAGTTGTTACATGATTCTTATTATAGTTCAGCACTGACGTCAGCAATAAACAATAATAGGATTGTGAACTATTGCTCTTTCTAATAAAATTATGTTTCTTCTCTGTATTATAAATCTAATAGCTATTACATCAGTACCCATAAATATATATCATTGCTTACCTTTTTAATATATACAGGGCATTGCATGCCCCAACAGAAAATAATCAGATTTTTTTTTATAAGTTAGCCACAGCCATTATTAGATCATGAATGCCTAATAAGTAGAAGTAGAAGATATAGTTAATGGACAGTTTTCATACCATTTTCTCTTTTTGAAGGGGGAGAAAGAGGAGGCTTTTACCTGCTTTTCTTTCCAACCTAGAGCTGCAGCCTCTATTCTGTCCTCTGTGTTTCTCCACACTTTTCTTTATAATTTGTTTCCCTTTCTTGTTTGAGGCTAAATGCTGGTAAAAGAGCACTGCACAAAGGCAGTGCAATTTCTCCAGTGCAGTGCTATCAAAATCCCTCTCCTCCCTTAGAAATAGCCAAGAAATAGCCTTTTCCTCCACTGTTTGATGTTAATGCACATACTCACTCTCCCTGTGGCCAAGCATCTGGACTGCCTCTCTTGCCCTCTGTGGGGGATGCCCCCTTTTGCTGTCCCCCCATTTTTTTTGTGATAGCCATTTTGGCCATGCCCTCCCAGATGACCAAAACCTCCTGATGCTCTTCCTAGGTCCCTAGGGTGTGAGTGCCCAAAGGCTTGTGGCAGAGGCTCATATCCCAGGCAGGGTGACCACCCCAGCCATTTCCCAAAGCCCCCATCCCAGTATCCCTCTGCGAGCCCATGGAGCCTTTCTGGAGAGGACGTGCCTGGTGGCACCCCGGGGCAGCCCACGACATGGACACGGCCGTGATCTATGGAAGCGTGTGCAAGATCTGTATAAATAAGGCAGATTCTCCCCTCCACCCCCCTCCTTCTCCTCCTCCTCCTCCTGCTCCTCCTCCTCCTCCTCTCCTCTCTCTCAGCGCTGATTAATGTGTTGAATGAAACCTTTAAATGTTTGATTTCAAAGCAGAGGGATTTTTCCCCCCTTCTTTCCGCCTATCTGTAAAGAAGGAAAAAAAAAAATCCGCGATCATGTGGGAAATGTTGATTTTAATGGAAAAATTGCATTGTGCTGACTTTCATAGAGTAGAAAATCCATAGAGTGAGACTTCAGGCTTGGCACCTGCTCCAGAACCTTCCTGATGAAGCAAAGGTTGTCTTCATTAAGAGCATTAATATTCATGCAGCATGGTAATTTTGACACAGAAAAGGTCTCTGTAACCTTTTCTTGTGTGAGAATTTTTTACTTCTCAAGGAAATTACAGTCCAGCAATGACTTAATTAATGCTGGGTTTCTTCAGCGGATTTTGAAGAGCTGTCAGTTTGGGCTTGCGGTAGCTGTCAAGCAGGGAGAGGGCTCTGGCTAGGTAGATTGAAGGGAAGGAGGGAAGACACCCGAGCCCCCAGCGCAGATCCTTGTGGCTGGGGTGGGGTAATGGGGGGGAGGTTGGGGGGCGCACACACCTCCCACGTTAGTTTTAATTTACCAACCTGCTTTCCCCACTGCTGGGTCATTTATTATTGGTTTAAAGGACACAACTTGAAACAGTCCTTCATTTCTTACTCAGTTTATTTGTTATTTGTATCGTTATTACTACTGTTTCATAAAATTCATTTTGCTCTCCTCTTCCTCTAGCAGAATGCATGGAAGTTCTCAGGAGGAGCCCCCTTTGGATATTGCACAGCCACTGTTGCAAGTGCAGGGAAGAGAGAAGCCTCCTTCTGCTTTTAACAAAATATTTATATATGTGCATATACATACGTAATCAGATAAAAATACTCCAAAGAAATGAGATGTGCTGCCAAAGAGGAGCAGCAGCAAGCGGTATTTTTTTTTTTAAATCAAAGTTTACATTCTTCTCCAGTGATGTCAGTCATGTTTGCAGACAGGGCATTTCGCACAGCAGAGAAGGAGGGAGCTTCTGCTTTCTCCTTCTTTACCTTCGTTTGAATTTTTTAAGTATGTTTTTGAGACACCCTTTTAGTATCTTTCTTTTCCTGATGCTGTTTTGTTTTTTTGCTTTTTCCAGATCGCTCTGATGTGTCCTGTCAGCTTTCCCAGATCCAGGACTTCTCTTAGTGCAGCACTTTTCTGCCTCAGTCCCCTTTGCTTATCCCTCTCTGCCACAGCACAGTGCACCACCAGGGAGCTGCACCACAGCCTCCTCCTTCCCGCTGAACAAGATGAAGGGGACTTGAGCAGCAAGACCTTGAAGGCAAATGCAACTCTACGCTCCGTCTGCAAATCCCCCTCCACCCTCAAAGAGCTTTGAGAAGAAATTGAAGCTTTGCTTCTGTACCAAAAGCATACAAAATAATCCTGCTTTCTTTGGTAGCCATATTCAAAGTATGTTCCTTTCACCTGGAAATTAGTGGTCCTAAGGCAAGGCTGTCTTAGATTTCAAAATCGGATGAAAGACCCTCCCTCCCAGTGCCAGGAAATGCAAGGGATTTTTGATTATTCTCTAGTCTAAATGAGGCAACAGTGTTAGGCCAGCACGCCACTTAAAGGTGATGCAGAAGGCTAAAATGAACATTTAAATAATGACCTTGAGGTATGAGTATTTTGAATATTTTAAGAAGCGTGACTGCATATGACATTCATTTCAGCCGGCTGCAGCCCTTTATTTCTTGTTGAAAGTAGTGAAATTCAGCAATGATGTGCTGGTCCAAATTTCTGTTTCAGATGTTGGCACCTTGCAACCCGAAAGCACGCTGCAAAGTAACTGAAACCAAGGCTAGTGGCACAACGATGTGCTAAATGACATACATAACAAAACTGAAGGACATTCCGCTGAAAAACATATTTTACTATATGTGCGTGTGGATAAGTATACTGATGTTTTAAAATAACTTGCACATTCTCCTCCATTCATCTAACCTCTTTTTTAGCCATTTCTCATTTGCTGTGGACAGTCCTAACATGCAGGACCAACTGGGCTCCAAACTGGAAGAAATTGATACTAAAAAAAACCCCAAAGAAGGTGATCAAGAAAAGGAAGAAACTATGTGTCTACATGGCCACTTAGACTCTAAACCTCTAAAGGGGTCTTTACCACTCATCAACAATGCCAAAAAGGGAGAGCCTGGTGAAATATAATTGGTTTGGGAAACAAATCGAGCATCTGTTGTAAGTTGGGCAAGGTGATAAGATGGTCAATAGAGCAGCCAGAGTGCCAGTCAGGGTTTGGTCTCTTTCTAGGTTTGCTTTTGCTTTTTAACCACGTTCCTCCACCCTGCATGCCTGGTGCTGTCTGGAAGCACTCAGCTGCCTCACCTGGGCTGATACACTTGTTTCAGGGGTTACACCTACTTATTCTCTCTGTTGGTTCACCATTTAATTTGGTAATAACTCACATGTTTTGCCAGCTACTAATCAGGATGGTCTCAAAACACTGGAGTCCAAGTGAAGAGATGGCAGCAGCCAAGGGGACTAGGATCAACACCTGAAAATGTACCAAATGAAAACTGTATCTAGTCCCATTTGCACACAGACTGAGACTGCTTCCAATTTCTGGTTCCTCACCAAAAGCCACACACCTCCAGAAGGATCACTTTTTTGCTGAACAGCAGTGGTTTCTTGCAGAATGTGGTTTCAGTAATAAACCATTTGATCCGGCGCAACATCCAGTTCCACTTCACAAACCTCTCCAACTTCCCTTTCCCATGCTAGAAAAAAGTGACGAGAACATTTTCCTGATCAAAATACGATCTCTTTTCAGGTACCAAAGCTATGGTGGAGTAAAGTGTGGTTTTATTTATGTGCACAGGCCAGAGGGATTGCTGCAAAGGGAATTTTCTAGTCCAGGGGACAAATAATAGGAGTTGTATTTCTTATCATCACAGCAAATGAAATAAATACCCAATATTTCTTCCGCCTAACAAAGTAAGTAATTAGCAGTGCCATAGTCAAGGGAACGTGCAGGTAAATGGAGCAATAATTGGGGTGATACAACATTTGCCCACTTCTCAGATGAGGGATAAGGAGCAGGCCAGAAGTGAACCCGCATTTTATTTACTGCTACAGCCCTGGTAATTAGACAGCTTGCCATAATGGATTAGCAGCAGCCAGTGACACCCCTTATCCCTGGCAGACAGAGCAGTGTGCACCACAGAAGAAGCTGTTAAAGGCCAAGAAATATAAGTGTGTAAAAGATAAGAATAGCAAGTGCCCTCCCCATGTCAGGCTGACTGGGAGTTGAAAGCGAGCAAGAAAGTCAATCTTAAAATATGCCAGTTAATTTTAATGACATTGAAATTTTACTGACAAGTCTGAAGTATTTTAAGTAATGTCAGAATTATCTTACTTGGAAGAAAACGGAATTTTTATAGTTTTTTTTAAATGTATAAGCTACATTATTCTTTTATGAAGGAAGCCTGTCAATTTGCCTGCTTTGAACAAAACACCTCTGCAGAGGTGTACCCATTACACTGTATATTCTGCTCCATCACCAGTAGGAGAGGGTATGTCGGGAAAGATCCGCATGGGCTGCGCTCATGGTGTGTGCAGTCTGTGTAACCTCGCTGCCAGCCTGGAGCCAGGCTGATGGACAGCAGCTCCCAAGCCCCGGGGCAATCCCTCAGCAAGGCACGGAGACCTTTCACGGAGCCCTGCTCTGTCGTTTCCCCAGCGTGAGCCTGGCCTTGCACAGGGATGCTGTCTCACCAAGGCAACGTGAGCGTCGCCACGAGGAGTATGGAGCTCTGGCACCATCCCAGCTAAATGAGAGAAGGCCTTGGTTTGTTCACTTGATTGACTGGTTGATGACCTTCCCACCAGGTTTTAAATCTTCACTCACCTCCGTGTCTTTCTCTGAAGTGAGCACCAAGGAAATACTGACCTCTCCTCCCTGCTCCACAGGGAGCTGGGTGCTTCCCAGCCAATGCATCTACCCAGCCTCCTCAGGGAAAGAAGTGGGGCCATAGGATTTAATAGTCCACCATAATCGTGCCACTGGATTTTTAAAACCATTTGGTTGACATTAACACTGGTTTTATTTCCAAGTAGCCATCCAGTTAATTCATAAACACACACACACACAAGTATGTAGGTGCACATCCCAACCCTGCAGGAGCAATGTCTAATTCAGCAAGAAATGAAACCCAAACTGTCCCTCTGAGCTGGGATATTCCTTCCTGGGGTCTTGCTGCCTCTGGGCTTTTTCTAAGACCAACAGCATTGTCTTTACATCTTCTCCAGATGCTTTCTACCAACACACCTTGCTCACATTATTTTTATGGCCCCATCTGAGAGTCCATGGTCACCTTCAACCCTGCTCTGCAGCCTGGTTAGTGCAGGTGACTGTGGAGAGAGCAATACTTGCTCCTTCCCTCTCTGTGTTTCCCCACATTATGAAGGCACTTCTTCTGGGCAGTGTTCAGCCCCCAGCAGCCCCTGGTGACCCATGTCAGGTCATGGCCTGATCTGGTGGTTTAACCTTTTGGCAATGACTGTAGGATGTGTGATCTGGTGGTTTTAACAGTAATCCCATCCTCCATTAGAAAGTTATAACCTTTGAAAATGGTCTCTATAGACCTTGCTGGGTTCACCCCTATGAAGTCTGATGGTTTTTTACAGTGTGCAAAGCTCACCATGGGAACTCTTTCCCTCTGCCTCTCCCCCTCACTCCTGTCTGCCACATGACAGCCAACACGACTCCCAACTTGGGGAGGCATTCAGCAGGGCCCCATTCTCTATCAGGCAAAAAACCCCTTCCTTCTGCTGGTTCCCCACTCCCTCCCACCCTTGTTCCCCACTGCCAATCTCTGAATCCTGCTTAATGGTATTACAGCCATGAAATACGATTTTCTTCCAGTTGGGAATAGGAATTTTGCCATGTTTTGCTGAGAAGCACATTTAATATAAATAATTCCTACAGTTCACAGGCTCCCACTTTTGTGTTAAGGTTTATGCTGAGCCCACAGCAAAAAATTTAGGAAAAGGCTATTCATTAAGATGCTTACTTGTCTGTCACCTCCAGAGATCCCCCACTGGCAGAAGGGGTCATGTAATGTCTTATTTATACCAGTCCTTGCAGCAATTAATTTTCTCCACACCATTTTACCACACACCTGGGTGTTTTTTCCTCATTTCTCTATTTGTGGTGCTTTTTTGATTTTTTCCCCCCACCCCAAGTTGCTTGTTCTGATGCTAGCATGAAACAGCCAACCTTTTAAAGAAATCATTCATTTTTTTTAAAGGTTGAACATGTCATAGGAAGTTGGTGCACCTAATATTAAATCCCAGCTGTTTCTTTCAAAGTTCTTGAACACTGGGTAACTTGCAGAAGTGCTCAAGCACAGAGGGTCAACATGGCATGCAAAGCTACCATTGGAAACCTATTTTTTGAAATGCATGTATGAAACATTTCTGTTTAAGGTTGGCATCTGCTTTTGTATGTGGTTACTCATTTAAGGGGTCAAAACCACAGTCAAGGAGTGCTGGAATTGCCCCATTAGGGCCTTAGAAGCACAGAGATGTCCAAAATTAGGGCTGATAATAGTTCTTGTAAGCTAAGCTCCTCTTAGCTCGTGTACCTCAGCCTCAAGTTGAAAGATGTGTACAAGATTCAGGAATGGGCTAAGATGGTTCTGCTGTTTACCAGTTGCTCCCCAGGAGGTCTTCGTAGGTCCCCATCACAAAAACACCACCACACCATCGATCTTCACTGGCAGCCTTGGCACAGGCACTGGCAGCTGTCCTGCCACCAAGGCAGCAGTGCTACCAGCAGCTAATCAGGACACTCTAATAGGGTGGAGGGAGGCTCAAGCATTAGTGAAATGATTTTTATATCTCCAGTTTATGCAGCTGCATCTGCTGCTTGGCTTCATGTGAGTTCCATGGCTGTAAATGCCAGTGCTTGTGCTGTTTCCCAGGGCTTAGCAATCAGCCTCATGAGTGGAGCAAGAGTGCAAACAGAAGAAGAAAACATTACAGAAGGACAAAAAAAATAAAGTAGGGAAGTGACCCACTTTGAGCAGGACTGCTCTTTGTGAGCACACAGGGCTGGCAGCAGTGGGGAGGACACTAGGAGCAGTCACCCATAAATGCCCATCCTGCATGTCTGGACTTGCAGGAACTGCCAAAAAATGTGTTTCCCCTTCCTGGCTCAGCTTCAAGCCCAAAAATGACCCCAGCAGAGCAGTTTAATGACCTGTCATGGTTGGCTTTAGCAACCAGCACTCCTCATGGTTTTGAAATGTCACACCCTGAAAGGCCTTTCCTGTGAGCTGGGGACATAACCAAGTAGCTCTGTCACCAAACACAGGTATGTGTTCATGTTTAAAGGTGTCCACTGACACACAACAAATCGGGACTTGCCTTTTAAGAAGCCACAAAAAAGAATGTAGCAGACAAGTCTTAGCATGTGGGAGGGTGCACGGGCTCAGAAGAGGAAAAAGAGAGTCAGCAATGGTGGGTGGTGGATGAGAGTTTAAAGCTCAGCCTAAGGAACCTAAGCAGCAGCAAGAGAAAGGTGGAATTGAGAAGAGGAAGTAAGGAGAGCTCTCAATATCTCGAGAAGAGACAGCTCACAGGACAGGACATTTAGACAGATAATTGTAAGTGGTGGGGAAGCAGCCTTACTGCAAAAGCCAGTCGTGCAAGGACAGGGAAAAACTTCATGGTATATTTACACAGAAGAACTGATAATTTACAGACCATATGCAGAAACAATTTTAGAAATTAGCCGGTAGTTTTGGATGCCATATGGAAGAGCTGACAGAGTAAGACACCTTCAAGTTATTTGACTGTTTCCTTTTTGGAAAATGAGACATCCATGAGTTCTCTCAGGTTCAACCTGCATAACCCCCCTCCAAACTTCTAGCACCAGACTCAGACTGATGCTGATCTCCTGAAGTACTTGGTCCTCATTTCTGAATCAAGTGGCTAGAGAGTGAACTGTGGCTGCAGTGGTCTGTACCTCCACACAACACCCAGCCAGGCCCCACATGGACACACGGATGCTCCTGCAGCCTTCGTCCTCAGTACAGGCAACTCTCCAGGTGACAAAAGGGCAGTGCAGGCTGGTAGGGCTTTAGCAGTGCCCCACTGCTCTCACAGAACTATTTCTTGTTTATTTCCCCTTCACAGCCCTGTTAAGAGCACCCTGGGTCCCCCAGAAACTTCCATCTGGATAGTTCACACAGCAGTGAAGATGCAAACACATCAGCCTCCGAAGATCAGCCCCTACAGAAGCTGTGCCACCCCATGGCCTGGCAGGACCTGTGAAGGCCACAAGCCAAATTTTTTTAAAATCCAACCTTGCTTAACCCTTGAGCTTGGGCTACTTTCAGCTGCCCCAAAATGAGTGATAAAAGAAAGGCTCTGCACGGTATCACTTATCTCGGGGGCAGTGCAAGCTGTTTGGGTTCCCGTGTGCACATATGGAAGAGCTTTGGAGTGTCAGATCCAATACTCAATCTCTGTATCGGCAAAGGTGCAATGAAATTCACTTTACTGTTCCTTGAACACGTTATATTTAAGACTGCCCAGAAGAGGACTCAAGTCTCAGGGCTATTATTTGGTTAAAAACTTGGAGAAGCAATTTTCCCGCTTGTGCTATTAAGCATGTGGTTTTCTTTATTTTGAGATCTCACTTTGCCTGGGTATATACATCCATATATCTCACAATGCATGTATGGAAACCATACACAATAACAAAATAGCCTTATGTACTGTTAGGGCTGGTTTTAAAATTTACGGGGTACAACCCTTTTTTTTTTTTTTTTCTTTTTTTTCTTTTCTTTTTCTGAAAAGAAAAATTCTAAAACAGTTCCATATAGTTAATGTACTGTTTGGCCTTCCATTAAAAAGATACCATTAAACCAGTCCCAAAAACACTAGCAAGTGAGTAAATGTTTAAACCACAAATCTCTCAACTCCTATGGGAAGGAAGGAGGTGGGGGACTCTACCAGTTCCAAAATGGCAAGATCATATATCAGAGGTGAATAATAGTGTGCAAAAATATATGTTTCAAGGAATAACACAAACTAGAAGGGGTAGGAAAGAAAGGACTTTAAGGGATGAAAAATCATAATGCCAGTAAAGATGGAGATTCTGAAAGCGTAGATTTGCTAATGAGGTGGAAAGACAGAGAGAGAAAAGAAAAGAGAGAAGGGAAGAGAGGAGAAAAGGAAGACTAGGAAAAAGAAGGAAGAGAGGAAAAAAGGAAGACTAGGAAAAAGAAGAAATAAAGCAAAGAAAAAGGAAGAAAAGGCAGGAGGAAGGAAGGAAGGCAGGAAGGCAGAAAGAAAAGCAGAAAGAAAGGCAGAAAGGCAGAAAGAAAGAAAGGCAGAAAGAAAGAAAGGCAGAAAGGCAGAAAGAAAAAAAGAAAGGCAGAAAGAAAGAAAGGCAGAAAGAAAGAAAGGCAGAAAGAAAGGCAGAAAGAAAGAAAGAAAGGCAGAAAGAAAGAAAGAAAGAAAGAAAGAAAGAAAGAAAGAAAGAAAGGCAGAAAGAAAAAAAGAAAGGCAGAAAGAAAGAAAGGCAGAAAGAAAGAAAGGCAGAAAGAAAGGCAGAAAGGCAGAAAGAAAGAAAGAAAGGCAGAAAGAAAGAAAGGCAGAAAGAAAGAAAGGCAGAAAGAAAGGCAGAAAGAAAGGCAGAAAGGCAGAAAGAAAGGCAGAAAGAAAGGCAGAAAGAAAGAAAGAAAGAAAGAAAGAAAGAAAGAAAGAAAGAAAGAAAGAAAGAAAGAAAGAAAGAAAGAAAGAAAGAAAGAAAAGAAAGAAAAGAAAGAAAAGAAAGAAGAGAAAGAGGAAGAAGGGGGGCTGAATGTGAGCAAAATAGCAGGGTGACACCCACCCTGGCTGTAGCAATGCAAATGAGGTCTCATTGAACTGGAGTGCACAAAGCACAACTGTATATTCCGTACACGAGACAGTTAAAAATTTGAACATAAGGTAGCATTTCCTTTATCATATCCCATAAAAATAGCAATTTGCTAAAGCCCTTGTAGCACAGTATGGAAGGTGGTGTATTTTACTGATAATGTAGAGATGACAGATAGTCCTATACTAGGAGGTTTCAATGGTGTCTTGCTGTATAGCATAATAAATTGTGAGGAGCAGAGACAGAGGACAGTGCAGGCAGGCACTGCTCCACCTCCAGTAGCCAAATAATTCAGCCCCAGCTCAGTAATTATGCTGTGTGAAAATATGGGATTAATTAGACTGGTACACTAACACACTGTAGTCTCATTAAAGGCTGAACAGCATTTTCATAGATACTGCCACTTGAACAGGGCTGCTGCTAATGTGAAAAGACAAAGTCTCTTCTTTTCACACTCCTTGCTTATTATCTTACTTAAGGCCACTTAAGCAAAGTTCCAAAGGCAGCCTGGCAGAAAGCCCTTTTTGTGGGATTTATTTTCTTATTTTACCTGTATGCCAAGGAAACAGAGGGGGGGATGGGGGGGGGGGGGGAAGGGAAATGCTAACATTAGCAATAAATGCAAATTCCCCTTTGCAGTAAGCAGAGTTTTCCTTCTCCTTCCTCCTTTTTTAATTTTTATCTCACTCTTTTGGGGAGGGGAGCATGGATTGAGGAGGATGATGTAGTGGACAGATGTCTCAAAGAGAAAGAGATAAAAGTTGTCCCCTATTGCAAGTCTCAACTGCTTGGTTTCAATTTCAGGGGTCAGCCTCTTGAGGAATTTGCTCAGCTTGATGGGGGAGCAGGAGCCCTCTGCCACTGCTGCATCCTGATGAACGAATGCTGGGGTAAGGCCTGTGTCTTTTAAACTTAGTGATTAGCAAGCCAGAAGATATAATTTATGCTAAATAGTTACCATATCACAATCTTTTATCTGCAGAGACAAACCTCCTTCCTCCCAGTTACTCCAAGCCACTGAAAAGGTCTCAGTCACCCAGAAAGTCCAAATGTTTGCCACACTCGTAATGATAACCCTGTTACAATTCTCCAAAGAATCCAGCACCTGGGAAAAAATTGATTTTGGAAGGGAAGGACGTCAGTAACACAGCCTCTGTTAAACAAGTCTTCCATCAGCTCCCCATGCTGCCCACACCCTGTGGGTTGTCACAGTGTCCCCCAGGCCCCCTGCTCCTGTGGCTTCAGCCTGCTTAGGGACACCTGGGGACGCTTGCTGCAGCTGCAGGGAGGTGGGAATCAGGGCTGGCATTATCCAGCGGCTCCCACTGGGGAGTGGGCTTGGTCCTTGTGTGCTTAAATTCTGGGTAAGTGCTGGGGATAGAGCCCGCTGCACGAGCAGACTGCCACAGGGGCGTTAATATATAAAGCTTGTCCTTTAAAATTAACAGGCCTCTGTAAAGACCTGCTTCACCCTGCTCTCAGGAGAGCTATTAGAGCAGAGAGAGACTTTGCCACATCCACAGGAAGGAGGCAAGGGGGGGAGAGAGGCAGGAGAGGAGCCCAGCATATCCTGATGACAGACAATAATAGAGGTATCTGTGCAGAAATACTGTGGGCTTGGAGATGCCTTTGAAATAGGCAACGGTAATATTCAAGTCGGAGCAATAGCTGATGTTGAATAGACTGAAACCTGCTTTGTGGCTTAACAAAAGTGGGCAATAGAGAGAGGCTGACATGAAACAAGTCAGTTTGCAGCAGGCTCTAAGGTTAGCATCATTAGCAAAGGGGAGAAATTATTAGCAGTAAAAAGTAAGACATTAAAAAGAGATTTAAAAGGAGAGCTAGAGGGAGCTAGGGGGTGGGGGGTGCTTTATTTGTACCTAAGGAATATGAAAGAGATTCTACCCAGACACATTTGAATACTCTGTGCTGCCTTTGCACACAGAAGTTTTATGAATATTTACCTTTCACATGGTTTGGGGAAGAATAAATTCTTCGGCACTAGTATTGAAATTTGAGAGCAAGATTCTCCTGCCCACAGGCAAATGCTCATAAGAAATCAAGTGCAAAGAGCATCCCAAATAACATCCCTACTGCAGGTAAGTGTTTTTCTGATCATCTTTTTAAAAGTAGGGTGACTGATGGCCAGGATGGTTGGACCTTGTTGGTCTGAGTTAGGTACTTCAGATATGGCTTTAGCTCAGTTAATTCAGAAACACTCAGTAGCACTTTTGCTCTGAAGTGACATTGGTCACTTTAAATAAATAGAATGTATGCTCCTAAGTCTTGTAAGTGCTTTAGGGCTTTCATCTTTAGATGGGGACAGCATGCAGCCAGCCAGGTTTCCTTTATGCTCACAGTCAGCACTAGTGTCCCTGGGGACAAGGGAGGAGAAATTTAATTTCTGGTGTCAGGCTTTTAAAATGTGTCTTCCAGATCACGAGTCACCATCCTCATTGAGACTGGTATAGTGGAGCAGAGTGGCTGTGGAGAGATTCGTGTCACCCACTGTGTGTGCCACTGCTCCACAGAGTGGCACATCTCATGGCACGTCGGGACCCTCAGCAAGGAGCCAAGACACCCAGCACCCTGCCAGGGACCACATCTCTGTCACACTGTCCAGCAGGACAGCCCTGAGGGCACTGCTGAGGAACTTTGCAAAGATGGTCCCCAGAAAGCCCTTCAGCTGTGCAGCAGTCACAAAGCAGGCCAAAATGCAGGGGATTTATTTGTGCTTCCTTCTCATGGACGTACTAAGGAAGTAGCTCACACTAAGCCAGGTAGGGAAGATTACAAGCCTGCATGCCTGATGCCTGCACATCAGTGTAATGGTGCTCTTGAGCTGTGCTGTCCACAAAATGGTAGGCACTATTCCCTCCCAGGACATAGGTTTCCCCGGGACAACCTTCCCTCCTGCCCTCACACACTTCGGTCTCCAGGGAACTAAAAGTCAAGCTCCCCATCTCCCCTTACTGGGGCTTGCTTTACTCTCAGCCCCACAGTTTTGCTGGAGACCTCAAACCTTTCTTAGCTGCAGGAAGTAGAAAAGCCAAGAGCGATAGCTCTGTCCCCAGAGCTGCAGCAAAGTGAGCAGCTGGCAGCCACGACCAGCCCTGTGCACCTGACACACCAAGGGCAGCTCACACGGGCGTGGGGCAGACACCATCCAGCTGAAGCCTCACCCACGAGTCTGGGGGCACTGGTGCTGGCTGTGGGAGGGCTCCTCCCAGCCACCAGCTCCAGGCAGGCAGGCAGGCATCTCCTGCATCCTGGTAGCTGGCATTGTCTCTGCTGAAACCACTCGCTGCAGTCTTCCTTCAGCTTTTCTGGCCATGGGGCCATCACCCACTCTGGGTGCTGTCTCGAACAAGCTACATCAGAATGAGTTCACAGCCTTTGGATGGGAAGACCCAGAATAAGAGGAGAGGTGGATGAACAGTCCAATACTCCCTGGGGCTAGCCTCTGATCCTTACATCAGGAGCTCCAACCTCCTTCCCACTATCCAAAGCAGAGTACACCAAGGGGTTAAGCAAAAACACACAGTCCAAGTCCTAAGTAATGCCATAATGCCATGCCCTACTCTATGAGTTACAGGAGCAGGCTGCTGCCATAAACACGGTCACAATACAGAGAAAATGCAGGATACAGGATCATGAGCATGGAAAGTTATAATTGGCCACAGGCTACCTGTAGATCAGAAGCGAGAAGAGTTGGGCTTTCCTCCCGCCCACTGAGGGGTCCCAACGCTCCATCCATCCCTGGTGACTGTCTAAGGGCTGAGGTAAAAAGCCCACTGTGCTGAACCCCAGCCCCACTGAGTGCTTGAGTTGTCTGCAAGGCCCTGAACAAGTGCTTTGACTTGAGCAGCAGCAGTTGTGTCCATAGTGCATGTCCCAGCTTAATTTCTGAATCTGGTTCTTGTTCACCACACCAGCCTGAGCCTTCAGAGACAACAGGTAAAATACTAATGGAAGGAATTATGGAAATGCAATTTTGACACATTGGCGAAAGAAGATGAGAGCTGATTATGAGACCTGTCAGCTCCATCCTTCTCTCACCTCGTCTGTGTGAATAGAGAAATCAAATTAAAAATGCTTGAATGCATTCTGGAATCCAAAGGGGAATGTATTGATCTGAGGATAAGGTCAGATACAGGCCCTTCGGTTTCTGAGTGGAGGGGGTGGAACTTCAGATTTGTATGAACAAGAGAGCAAGTATCTCCAAGGCTGGCCAGAAAGAGACCCTCTGTTATGCTCTTCCTTGTGAGAAATACATTTCCAAAGTCAGATAACAAAAACCAGCTGCCTTGAATGCCTATAGAAAGCACACCCCTGGGCAAACCTGAAAAACAGCATCCTTCAAACAACCTCTTACAAGCAAAGATGGAAAGAAATAAAAATGATAAGGATGTCAGCTGGCCAGAGCCCAGCAGGGCCGTGCAAGGCATCCACAGCTCCCTGGACCTGAGCTCACATCTGTGAAGAGGGAAGGCAGACCTGATCTTTCCCTAAGCCAGAAGGAGTTTAATTGGCAGAGACAAGAATATCAATTACCTGAATGTTAAAATTTTCCCCAACTTCTTCATCAAACTTCTTCTGAGAATGTTCAGACTAAAAAGTTATAAAAATATCATTCTCTCTCAGTATCCCTTGTTATTTTTTGCACTTCATCTCAAGGCCCATTGCTGCTTCTTAAAGGGAAGAAATAGGCTTTTGACTGGAATAATGATAATTTGGAGGCCACAGTTTTGCTCCGTTGCAGATCTTTGCTTATTTCTGATATACATGAATTCAAAGGCTGGTGCTTAGATCTCAGACAGGATAAAGCCAATGTTTGCTCCAGAAGGATTTTCTTTGGGAAGAGTACATTTTTTTGTAATCGCAGAATGACATATTGCTCTGGGGTTATAAAGAGAATTTTATATTTAAAAAGCTATCTCCAAGATATGTGCTCCTTTTACTCAGCTATAAGCTAAGCAAAACAGAAGGAGAGAGAGAGAGAGAAAATGAGAGAAAATGAATTAGCTTGAACTTTTGCTGAGATAAATATGGCCTGATCTTTTAAGTTCACTTCATGCAAGCCATCTCCCTGAAATCAGTGGGTTTCTACCCATGTGCTTGGAAGCAGACCTTGGCCCCATATGGCTGAGCATTAAAAAATGTCCTTTCAAAACATTAACTAAATTTGGCTGCAATTAGATATGGGACTCAGCAAAGTACCTGCCTCTTTTGGGTCTCCACAACCACCCCTGGCGCCATGTGTGGCATAGCTACATCAGGGTCAGGTGCCCTGGGAATCTCTTGTCCCTTCTCGTCATCAAACTCATGCAGCTGCTGGTGCTTTTGGCAGGGGTCTCAGGACCTCATGGAGTGATGTTTGCCATGGCAATGGAGTGCATTGGGCTGAAGGTAGACTGGATTGCCAGCGCTCTCACCTTAGCTGAGCAGTGAGGGGAGATCAGTGTGTGGGGGAAAATGCTTTCACTCCGTGCCATGGTCCAGAAACAGCAAGAGTGACTCGTGTGTGCAAAACAGCAGGGGACACACTGGCCTCTCCTCATCTGGTGGAACTTGTCTTAAAGCGAGGGAAAGACAGAGGCTGTGAGTGTGTGTGCACATGTGTGCATGTGCAGGAGAACCAGCACGGTGTTCCTCCCTCTGCCCCCACCCCCCTTTGCTTTGCAGAGGTTTCAGATCATCTGCTTTTCACAGGCATTGAAAACTAGGGGGAAAACTGAAGCCGGATTGTGACTGGAAGCTAATGTAGTCTACATGCAGCAGACATCTAATATGATGTTATTTATTCCCATAGATCTGTTTATTTTGTTTTCAATTTACCAAACCCTGTGACACATTCCCAAAGGTGCCTTGTTGTACAATACGTTGCACACAGTAAGATATTCAGCCTAATTCACTCTTTGTTTTGTTTCAGTTCAGCTGCATGAGGGCACAAATGCATCTGTGTTATATCTTCTCTTGTGACTGATGTTGCAGACTATTGCCATAGGGTTTTGTGAAATGGGATCTTAGTTAATCTAGGGCATTGTCTTTGTAGTGCTAAATTCTTATTTGCAAACATAATGTTCTGGCATTGATGCAACAGGGGAACATTCGTTGTTTTTTTCTTGTTTGGGTTTTTTTTTGTGTGTGTTTAGAATAGACTCTATGTATGTGTTTTTAATAAACTTTTATTCTAAAGCTTTTTCTCCCTATTCTGCATCTGATCTGAGGCATTTATAACACATGGCAACACGTCAAATTGATGTCTTTACCAAGTCAAGCCAAATATTCATAAAACCCATGTGCCCAAACAGAAAATGTATACTGCTAAGGAGAAAAGTACCTGATGTTTTTTAAAGCATCCACAGGAAGGCAATTCTATCCTTTAAACATACACACACATACAGACACAGACATCCAGAAAGGATTTTGAAAAAAATGTCTCTCTATACCCTGGAAGGATGGTGTCACTTAGAAATCAATGGCTTTTCTTTGCACTTTGTTGAAAGCTCTCCTGTTTTCATTTTTCTTTTATTTCAGGAACGTGTTGTTCTTTGATATACTGAGGACCTGGTCTGAGGAACTGGTGCAGAATCAAGAATTCCAAATTGGATATTATAGAAGTGTGCTGCAGACAAAATTTGATGTAAACAGGATCTGGAACAGATTTGATGAGATTGTAAAAAAATGAAGATGGGATGCAGATTCATTAATATGTGGGTAGTGAGCATAAAGCTTGATTGATCACAATTACTGCAGTTCATAACTGGAAAACCAGACGTTGGAGGACATGCACAAGGTAAAGCTGGTCTGACATCAGAGCTGAGCCTCATCCATTTACTGTGTGGCAACTACAGAAATCCAGCTCTTGCTTGTGATGGGTATGTTTCCATAACAGCATTTAGAGTGGTTTAATTTTCACTTCAGCAATCTTTCAGACTGATTATCAAAGGGGCTTTCTTAGAAAGCTGCTTGGACGAAGAAACCAGATCTCCCACACATGCCTTGTCTGGCACAGCAGAACTGGGGGTTTCACGCTGAATTAACACCCAGAGCGCTGTGCAGGCAGATGACTCCTCACCACCAGCTATTCCTGCAGGGAGCTATGCTCATCTCTTTGGGAGTGCAGGCAGAACAGGCCCTGTGAGCTGCCACTTGTCCTGTGGGGCAGCTCTCTACTGCGTGGCTGGGTGAGTGTGTTAGGTGAGCAACCATGGCTGGCAGGTGAGTTAAGGATCTCCTTGTAGGAGCACTCAGAGCCAGGCTCTTCCCGTTGTGCCAGCTCGTACACCAGAGAAAGCCCCATGCAGTATTGTTGCCTGTGTGTGTAACACTCCCGTGAGCCCCAGGCTTCCTATGCGGAAAGGGAAATTTTCTATTAGGTATCTGCAGCAGGAACCCCCAAAGCCAGCAGGAGCAGTCAGGGGCCAAGGAGAAGAGATGTGGTGCAGCAGTGAAAACAAAGAAATGCTTCTTTCTGCCCAGCACCCACATCAGCCCCTGGTGTCTGGTTTGTGGGTGCACTGAGCACGCTGACAGCGAGGGACACCAAAGGCCACCGGAATCGGAGAATCATCTTTGGTTAGAAGGGACTTTAAACATCAACTATTTCCAACCCCTCAGCACAGACAGGGATACCTTCTACTAGAAAGGTGTTATGGTAACATACCAGGGATATCTCCCTATTTACCTAAGCCTTATTAAGGTAAATTAATATCTGGGTTTAAGATTAATATCTGTTTAAGGCCCCACAAATTGTTGGAGATCTTTCTCTGTACTCTGCAGCTCTCCATCTGTGAAAGAAGAGAAACATTTCCTCATACCTTAGTGGGGCTAAAGGAGGACAAAGCTGTGATGGCTTGGGAGACACTCAGACATCAGAGTGACAAGTACCAGAAGAAATGACCATAGAAAATGACTCACCCTGCCTCTGGAGCAGGCTTTCAACAGCACGCAATAAACCAGGCATGGGGCCACCCACTAAACCACTGAGACAAATGACTGAAAAGCTGAGTTGAGTGAGGCCCTGCACCCATCTGTGGCATGGCAGAGCTCATCCCCTGCACTGCTGGGGTGCAGTCACTCCCATGCTGCAGAGGAACCATGGCTGGGCTGCTGGAACAGGAGCTCACTCCTGCTGCTGAGTGTCGAGTGAGATAGCAGGAGCTGTCATGAACTCACCTTAGAATAATAGAGGAGAAGAAATGGATCCCTGATTCTTTGCATGTGCTTTGAGGGGTCAGAAGAGCCATTTTAGGTCTCTAGCAGAAGGCCAGAAAATAGGGACTAGAAGACAAACCCAACACCCAGGGCAAAGGAGCAGACTGGTAAGAGTTTCTGCCACATTTGCACTTAGTCTATTGAATTTTGGAGTTGGATATCAACAGACTACAGGAGCAAATGGGTCTAGTATCTTCTCTTGCTGCCTCCAACAGGCATGGTGCCTAAGACTTGTCTCCTGCTCCTTTGCAGACGGCTTTTGTCCACATCATCTGTCTCCCACAGATCATATCACAGCCCAGCAAGACACTTTCTGTAGCAGAGTGGTCCACCGGCAGGATGATCATGGTATGCAGCTAGTTTGTTCCTGTCAGAGCCAGCCCTTTACTGCAGGAACAAGAAATTCACTCATGGAATTGAGGAAAATAATAACAAAAATAAGTCAGGAGATCTCACCAGTCACTCAGCATTTCTCTTGTAGATCCAAGGTACTAGACAGAAATGTTTCTGGAAATTTCTGCTTCCATTTGCTTTAAATATCTGCAGTACCTGCTGTCCCTGGATTTTATCATCATAGCTTGCATATGGATCTAAGGCAGGAGTCTGAGCAGAAATGCCCCACATGGTGCCTAGCTGCTCTGAGCCAAAGCAAGACAGCCATCCTGGTGTTTGGATGCATCCCTCTAGGTTTCCCTTCACCTGCCATCCCCACCAAGCTGCTGCCAGCCAACAGTGCCATTATGTCTGTTCAATGTGCCACTGCAGCATCAACCTCTCTGCTGCCCTGGCAGGAGCAGGCAGTGGGCTTGGGACATGTCCCTGTCTGGGTCCTCAGGTACAAACACAGCCCCAGGCTTCCCTTTGCTTTTTCCTTCTTAACCTTGAGTTAAAGCACAAGAATAAATCAGCTGAATTATCTGCTCTGCAAATACATAGGCAAAGCTTACAGACTCCAAGCATAAATGAGGGGAAGAAAGAGTAAGGCTGAGAGGATGGCCAGATGTCCCTAGCAAGGGAAAAATCCTCCTGGAGCTGGGCATCTGGATTTCACAGCTACCAAACACCAGCAATTACCACCATATGCTGAGCAGAAAACACAAACCTGTTCTACATCCCCACGACAGAGGAGCACATCGGCAGATAGATAGAAGAAGCTTAGCAGGATTTGGGGGAAAGTCCTGATACTCTCTCAGAGTAAGACAGCTGCTAGCAAGGACTTTATTTGCCACAGAAATGAGTCCTTTCCTTCCCCTGGTGACCCTCTATACCTGGATGAGACATGTCTTCTCTGCGGGTGTCTCCCCTCGTGGGAATCTGGAGGTGTTAGAAGACCACTCCTGGCCTGGAGTGCTTACAGCACTTGAGATGGCCAGATCTCCAAACCTGACACTGTGTCCTGCAGGGCACAGCAGGGTCAGTGGAATGTGCCCACCAAGTCACCTGTGTCATTGGTGGAGAAGAAGACAGAACAGAGAGGAGAAAGGAGTTGTGTTTGGGCTCTGAGAAGGTGCTGGAAAGGCACATTGGGTTTTGCCTCTTATTATATCTGTTCCTTGTCTTTCAGCTCTGGTGTGTGTGGCTTTGTTATGTGTGAGGAGTTGTGACTTTTGGTTCTTGATAATTCAGTTTTGTTTCTGCTTGCAGAAGCTCCATAACAAGCTCAGTTCCTAGCAGACAGAGAATCAAAGGTTCTGACTATTTCCCTTGCATTTACTCAATCTTTATTTCTCACTTGCCTTACCAGATGTCCCCTCATGACACTCAAGTTATCCAACCAGACCTCCCAAGGAGCTGGGTTACTTTCAAAATCTGTCTCTGGAGCACTGCACGGATCCTGAACTTACATATCAAGGGATGCATCCCAGCAGAGGTAACTAACTAGTCACCCATTCTTCTGCTCCTGGAACAACCACATGCTTCACTCCCAAACATGACAAACTGGCAATGGGAATTTGTGTGTAGAATCTCCAAGAAGTTGAACCAAGACATGCAAAAGCTGCAGTAAGTAATGAGGATTCCAAGCAGTAGGAACAATCAGAAGTTTGAGGAATATGGAAGAAATGCCACCCCAGAATTAATCTACTGCTGCTTTGGGGATTGCTATTCTTACTCATCAGAAATTCCCAGAGCCCGATGGCTCTCAGTTAACACTGACCTCCGGGGCAGGACTACGCAGTACAACTGGTTGTTCAAAGTAGCCTTGATAAATGTGCTGCTGCCAGAAGACAGGAATGTGTTTTAAACAAGGTCAGGTGTCCTGTTACATTGCAGGACATAATCCTGGTTTGTGTATACACACACATCAATTTCAATTGCATGATACGTGCTGGATCTACCTGTCTACAGTGGATCTTTGCTTCTCCATCACTGCTCCCTAATCCTTGGCCATCATTTAAGAACATGCTAACAGAAAAAGTCAAAACTAGTTTTGTGCAAGTGGAGTTACTGGCTTGTCCTCTTCCTGGTCAAAAATTATCTTCTGATGATGGTGAAAATCCCATTACATTCTACCATATTAAAAAAAACCCCCGCCTTTAAATATTCATTGTGTGGTGTTTTTTTGTTTGTTTGGATTTTTTGTTTTGTTTTGGTTTTTTTTCCCCAGTTAAAAGAAAAGCCTGGCTTCCTATGCTGCCCATATTAGATACCTTACCTAAATAGCTCCCCTGACCAAAAAAAAAAACCCCTTTAAAGCAGAACTTTACATGCACAGCCACTGAAGGAATTAGTCCCAGGCTGAGAGCTTCCTATTAGCTTTATTTAATACATATGAAGGACTCTGCATTGCTGTCCCAATTACACATACAAGGCAGATTCCACAGTGGACTGCATTTGGTCTTGAATGCCTAATTTCCCCATAGTTTTATTTACCATTCTTAAAAAAGATAAACAGAGAGCCAATTGCTTACATCTTTTGAAGAACATATTTCCTCTACAAGAGGCTTCTTGAACACTCATCATTCACAATTGTGCTCTTGGAAGTTTTAGCAATATTTGTTTCAGATAAGTTTATTTTTATATGATTGATTGAAATCTCAAGCTGCAATTAAGAAAATTGCAGCGAGAACCATTAAAGGAGTAGCGTCATTTTCTCCCCTTTCCTCTAAAATGTCAGGTTTCAATGTCACCGCGAGATAACCCAATCGCGTGCTTGTACACCCGGGCTGGAGTGAGCGGAAAACCGTCTGCAGTACTAATTACAAACGACTGGAAATAATGACACAAGGCAGAAGGAAAATGAAAGGCCCTGGTTCCTATCACTTACCCACCCAGGTGTGTGCACAGAGATGCAGGTTACTGTGGAACCGTCTATTTAGTAAATACACAAACATCCATCCCCACTTGTAGAGCAGCCTCTGTCCCTCCCCCATCTCCCTCTGTCTCTCTGCCCTTTCTTTCTCTCCAATTATAAACCAGCACCAGGTTTTCTCATCAGCCATCTCCATGTCTCCAAATGGCTTTTCAGTGTCAGGCCTATCAGGAAATTAACTCATCATGCAGTGACAGCTGCTAATTTTTTCCCCTTACATGTCAGATGGATCGCCTGCTGAAGCTAATAATGAATCACCAATCCCTGATTAGAAGGTGCTTCCGAAACATATAACTGCCATCTGAGCTAACTTTTTTCTTCATATAAAATGATATCACCCTAGAGGAGCAGAAAACGAATTGTATTCTTCAACAAGATAGAACGGGGGTAGCCTGAGTGAGCCACATACTATCTTAAATTATGGGCTAATATTGCTCAGTAAAATAAGTGAAAACTCACAGCTCCTTTCTGTTTTGCCAAATGAATGACCTTTTTTTTTGTGTTACTTAATCCTCTCACTTGAACTAACTTAATTTCAATCTTCACCCTTCTCTCTTTATTCTGTTTACAGCTGTTGTGCTCAGGAAGCCTACTGATCAGGGAAAGTTGGAGAAAAGCCCCAGAGATTGCTTTCCGAGGCCTCTGCCTACCACAACGCTAGCTCCTTGTACTGCTCTGCCAGCAGCTCCAGCCCCATCTCCCAATCCCCAGGATTTTCTGAAGGGGACTCACCTTCATTTCAAGAGCAGGTCCAGCTCAGGGCCAGCCCAAGGCACAGGAACTTTTAACACAGAGGTTCCTACAAGCTTTTAGATGAGCTGAATCCACTGTCCACAAAAATCACAAATGTATTTCTTCCAGGACTCAGAGCTAACGCTCCTGGTATTAAAGCAGCGTCCATAGATGACAGCAGTGCTTGCAGGACTATGCACAATCCCCATGTGCATAACAACAGCACATCAACTCCCTGGCTCACCTCACTTCCACAGTGTTGTGCAGCTGGGAGTCAGGCAGAATGGCATGTGGGTCCTTTGGGTGGTGTTGGGTTTTGGGTTCTTCTGTTTTTGTTATAGGAAATATTTCTCTAAATATCATTTCCAGCTATCTCTTATCTCCCATTTCCCCCCAAAGATGGAGCCTGAATTCAGAGGCCAGAATACACTGCCAGGAGGTGTGTATCTGATTCTTAAGAAATAGAGGGTGAAACTGCTTGATGGAAATACATCTCTTCTTTCTCTGTCATTACTTAGGATTTTTGGTTCACTCATGGTGGTGTTTGTTTTCGCTTGGTTGGGTTTTTTTTGTTTATTTTTGATTTGTTTTTTAACTTATTTATTAATTATTTATTTTCCTCCTGCATACTAGTTCCACGGTTCTTAAATAATCACATTTTTACCTGTTTGGCACCGTCACAGTATACTCCAACTTCATTAATGCTTATTCAGAATGGATAACAAAGAGAAAATTAAGCCACTGGCTCTGGCAGTCAGAACATCAGGAGGCAACTGACTGACATGGGAATACTGCCCCTTCAACAGTCACTTCCATTACAGCACAGCCCTTGAATTCTCTGGAGACAGGCAACTGAAGGTATTCAAACCAAACAGCAAAACACACTTGTAGTGAATGGCTGCCTGGGCTAGGCACCCTCCTAAAACCACCTCACGAGTTCTGTGATGCTCCGACAGTGGACGCTGCCAGTGGAAAAGGGCCCCAGCAGCTTCTGAGCTTGCTCCCGGACAGGTCACAGGTGGCTGACCAGCTCCATGCACGGCCCTTGGAAGGTCAGGGCCTTCTCAGATGCTGCTCTACTCTAAGTGCCTCCCTCTGCTGCCTAATCTTCCTTGCTATCCAAGGCAGAAGGCGTGGGAATGCTTGGAAGATCCATAGAACAATCCAGCTCATCTCCTCTCGGATTATGATATGGGGACTATGCCAGGAGCTCTGGCACAAGAACGAGACAAATGCCAGAGACGTTTCCTAGGTGCTGGAAGGGACCTGCCATAGCCTCAACTTTCAGTGTATGGCAGAGAACCTTTTAGCATGGGGTTGAGACAGTCCATGGAGTCCTTAAGCAGGATGACAGCACAGGAACGAATGTCACCCTTGATTTCTAATGTTACATTTGTAGGGCACTAATAAGTTAACTTTAAAGTGCATATTAAAAAGAAGGAAAAAAAAAAAAGGCCCTAGGAAAATATTAGCTCCCCTGCTCAGGCTGCACACAGGGAAAAGTATTGTTAACCTGAGCTCCCAGGTAATTACAGCACATGGTAGGTTAGTGAATCCTTTCCAGTGCTCCCAAGCACAGGAACATCTACCACTGGGGCTTTTTTTTATGCAAAGGTCTGCTCTTTTCATTGTGCATACAATGTGATTGCTGGTTTGACACTGCAGGCTACACTGGTTTTATGAAGGATTAAATGCCACCTGAGACATATTTATCCTAAATAAATCACAAATGGTAAACTGCAGCATGTCAGTGTCAACACCCTGTACTGCAGCAGAAAGGTTAGCCATACAGGACTAAGCACAGCGAAGAATTAGCATCCAAGCTGCAAGACCACAGGGCTACAGTTAACAGGAGAAATGATCAAGGAGAAATATTTCCACTGAAAAACATTCAGTTTTTTGAACATCTGTGAGAGTCTTGCAGAGGGCCATCATTTTGTAAAGGTCACCTTTTTCCTGATAACAAACGGGAGTTGATCCTGTCACTGTTTGCTGAAGACAGTATTTAAGAGTAAGTGAACAGCTTGTCACTTTTAAGAAAGATGAGCAAGTCAAACTCGCCTAATTATGAATCTTGATGTCTAACTTGAAATTTACTTTTTTGGGGGTTTGACAAAGACACAACCTCAACTCTTGGAAAATAATAAAATTTGAAAAATAATAATAATAAGAGATGAAGAGGCAGCAGGATCCTATAGCCCCAGAATGAAGCACCTTTTCTCAGCAGCCCTATAATAAAATACATTTTTAAGCAGTTGCTTCAGGAAGGAACTATTGTTTTACTCCACCCCAACTTTCTTACAGTTGATAATTTTAAGATATTAAACATGATAGGAAACCCAGTTATCTCTAGAGTCAGCATGGCTTATACCCTAAACACTTACACAATTATATTAAGCATGCATGAGGCACACTTCAGAAATTAGATTCTTTTATCTTTATCTATCTAGCAAGCTAGAGAAGGGAAAAGAGAAAAGAGAAAATGCACAGACATAACAGATAGCATTCGTTTGCTCCTTCTGAATGCCAGTTCTGTTTATTGTTTAATATTAAAAATCATGATGCTTCATTTTAATGCTAACATTTTATTTGAAAGATGAAAAAAAAAAATCCCCAAACCTTGCCAGTTTATATTTTACAATTTTTCTAAAGAAACAGAAGCAGTATTATCATGAAACAGATCTTTTCAACATGAACTTGCATTGAACAATTGCAGTATATCCACAAGTAAATAACTGACATTCTGGACTAAGCAAGAAATACAAGGTCACCTTTATTTCCCCCTACTTGTTAATGTCAATGTCAGAATTTTCTTTAAAAATCCTCCTAACATTTGAGAAGTAGCTCACAAAATGAACTGCAAAATGGTATTTATATGAAGCACTAGTTATAAGAAAAGCAAAACACTGACAGTGACAATATTTTTTTCAAAAAATGCACATTTCTTATGTAGGACTCTCATCTAAAATTAAGTGGAAGTTACAGGCATCAAGTTCTTCTTCCCAAATATGTATAATCAAGGATTTTCTGAAGTGTAGCTTTTTTGAGCTCTTCTTTAGGGAAAGTCTTATGTGTTACCATGAAAGAGTAAAGTACTATGAAAACTTTCATTTTAGATGCAAAAAAAATTCCTTATTTTGATGACATATTTTTAGCCAAGCATGTTTTAAAGGAAGATTTTGGAAAGCAAAATGTCACCTGTTCTACTTTAAAATGAAGAAGGGCACCCAATACTGTATGAGTACTTGCCTGTTTACCTTGCTATTGTGGGGTTTGTATTTTTTTGCATATTTATCAGTTCACAAAATGTACATGTAAGTGCAATTATTTTACTCCTGTGATTATGTTATACAAAAATGACAGAAGGCAGGGAATTACCCTGAGATAAAACAACATTAAGACAAAAACATCGACAAAGAAAGCACTGAACAGAACAATTTCTATTTTGGGCGAGGGGCTTTTTATCCTGTTTTGTACCCTAGTATGCTTGTTTTATAATAATCCCATATAATAGTTACTAGAGCTATTGTAACAAAATTGTATTATCCTCTTCAGAGAACTCCTCCTATTAGCAGGATATGTATTTGTTACCTGGCTTGGAGGAGGTTCTACTGAGAAGGCTTTACAGAAAACATTCCAGGAATGCAGTGCCTCCATGATTCTGGCAATATCCAGCTCTGCTCTGCACCCAGCCTATATGTGAAGCTTCTCATGCTTCTTGTACTTTGTTATAATCTCTCTGGCCTTGAATTACCTGTGAGCCACCCTCTGTATAAATGACCATGCTTGTTAACTGCTCTCTCGCTCTATCAGGGGCTACAGCTTCTGCTTTTATAGCAGTACCAGCCTGCAGAACGTCTTGGGACCCAGCTGTCTCTATCACGGTGTGTGAGTACACACCGGGCTCATCCTGCATGTCTGGTGGCAATTCTGTGACGATGTAGTGCGTTGCACCTTCAGAGAAGTCACCATCAGAACCCTGAGCCATGGCTTGAACCAATTCTTCACTGACAATAATCTGTGATATTTCCCCATCTGACTCCACTAAATCCATGTGTTCGCTCTGCACACTGAGTGTGTGACTACCAGCTTCCTGCATAATTATCTGAGAGCCTTCTCCAGCTACCATATGCACAGTCCCTTCCTCATTTACAATGACCTGGGTGACACCTTCTTTCATGAGCTGGTCGGCCGCAGCCGTGTCACACACAGCAAACTGCAACACTCCTTGCACCATGTTCTTGAAGGCAGCCTGAGCTCTCTCCTGAGATGCAATTACAGCCGATGGGTGCATGACCCTTGTCACTACTTCCATAGGTTTGGTATCTTCCTGAGACTCCTGAACTTCATGGAACATCTGTATTTCTTGTCCCTCTGCATCACTGGGAATGCTGGGCATCTCTGGGTTGTGCATTTGCAAGAAGTCTTTGTGACCAGACCTGCATCTGTCAAGGAGCCCAGATTTGTTTTCCGCTTCACCCAATTCTGTCACAGCACAAAGCAGGGCATCTAATGCCGAGGAGGACTCCGGAGGATGGGCTGTAGCCTCAGAAGCATCTAAAACTTCTTGTCGCATTATCTGCTGCAGTACCGTGCTGCTGGAGTCAGGAACCGCGTCTATTTGAACGGCTTCCTCCATGTCAGCTCCTGCTCCTTCAACCACCACCACCTGTGTGGCACCATCTGCTAACTGCTCTGTGAGGATCTGCTCAGGAACCACACTACTCACGTGGGAGCCATTCTGGTTTGTGGCTATGACCTGCCCATCCTCTGTAATGTGGACCACCCTGGCCATCTGCCCTGCCATCGCCAGCGTCTGCAGGGTGGCCGCTGCTGTCTCTTCCACGGAAGCGTCGATGGCGAAGTCGCCATCGTATCCTTGAATAATAATGAACTGCTGAACTTCCTCAGGGGACTGTGGCTGTCTCCTGCTGCCCCGAAAGGCCTTCTCCTTCACTGGAGAAACCTCTCCCAGTGCTGCTGCAGTAAAAGGGCTCGTGGTTTCCACAAAGGTTGCTCCTTGCCCCTTCAGTCGGCACTCGTAGGACTTGGACACAATGCCTACAAGACAAAATATGCTGTTAACATGGTATCATGGCAAGTATCAGTTCATTACTTTAACAAATTGTAGCTTAAATGGAAAATATTCCTTGTCAATTTTTAGATTTCATTGACAGAAAACACAGATAAAATGAGCAAAAGAACAAAACCTATTTGCATGCTTTCCAAACAACATATTTACGGTTGAAATAATTGCTGAGTGTAACAATTCTGCAGCTTATTAACAATTTAAATGTGTTTTAAAAAATATTCTGTATAAAAAAAGCCCAGATAAATACAGTATACAGGTAAAAGCCACATCTTTTATAGAAGATCCTATTGTGATATTTCAGTACTCCAGTAATGATTTTTAGGATTGTATATTACATTAAACATATCTTGGTGTGAGAAACCGTGGCACATCTTAATACACAGCTTTTGTTGGGGAGGTGATTGCCATGCTGTCATTTTGATGCCATTGTCTTCCCCTTCCTTTTCCATCCAGCATCTTCTCCAGCTCATGTGACTGATTCAGTCATTCACCCAGTTTCCTGGAGAAAACACTTGGTAGTTTTCTTACGCTAAGCCATATATTCTATAAAACCTAATCCAGAGACCCCCCCAATTACACATCTTAGTTGAAATCAATTAACAAACTATAATACTTGAAACCTCCATATTCCAGCTGATTGCTGTGCCACCCAGTTTGGTTTTGTCTCATTGAAGGTTTCCTTCTCAATTCTCACCACTAACAATAAAGCTTCCTCAAGGCAAATGGTGCCCAAAGCTGTACAAAGTCAAGGCCATCACCCTCCAAGCAATGGCCCACATGCTTTTGGGAAGACATAAATGAGAGGACCCTGTGGCCAGCTCTGTGGATGTCCATGGAAGGATAGCTCTATCCCTCTGTGTCTCCCCACGGCAGTGCCATCGAGAAGCACCCAGGAAGCCCCTCCGTGTGCTGGGAGCAAGCTGTGGGACACAACCAGTGCACACAGAGAGAAGAGTGGGTGCTGGACATTACAAACAAGGTGAGGGTCTAGTGACAGATGGGCCTTGGGAAGGCTGAGTAAGTCCATGCTGCTGAGACTGCCCATATACACATTCCAGTTTAAATTCACCTACACAGACTGGAATCATATCTCTGGAATAACAGGTGTAGCTTCTTACCACTAATGTAAATAGCTATGCCATGGCTTGCTTGGGATAAAAACAGGCAAGAAAAAAAGTGACACTTACAGTGAAATTTCAGGCTAGCACTACTTTCCAAGCCAGTTCTAGTGAACAACGTGCTTCATTGAACTCAAGAGACCAAGCAAATTATACTAAAGCTGGTCTAAGGGGGCTCTTTCACTCAAAGCACAGAGCTGTCAGACCCTGATCCCACAGAGAATTAAAATGGGCTCTAAAAAACAGACTCATTTGCTTAAAGGTAAGTTCACACTTAGAAGCTGATTTACTCCAAGACTGAATACTTAGCACCTTGCAGACTCTAGCAACTTGCTATGTTAAGGCGCATATCGAACTAAAATTCCAAAATAATATCAATAATTAAAAGACCGAGGTCTTATACTGTTATCTATCTATCTATCTATCTATCTATCTATCTATCTATCCATCCATCCATCCATCCATCTATCCATCTATCCATCCTTTCTCCAATTACAGAGCTTCTGTTAGAGAGCTGTACTGTGAAGCACAAAGAAGTAATTTTGTCAAGCCAAAAGGCTGCAAATCACCTTCACAAGTCTAAACTGATGCCCTAAAACTTTCTGATTCCTGGTTTGCAAGGCAGGTTATCATTGGAAAATAAAATTAATGATTAAAAACACCAGAGAGTTTCCAGGTGATGTTGCATAAAAATTTGGCACATGCAATTGAAGTACGCTTTGTCAGGTATAAGAAAGTAAGCCTACTCTGGAATACAATTGGTTCTTATTCCCACTTTTCCTGTGCTCTCTGTAGGCACTGACATTCACATGACCCCCCAAAGAGCAGAAAAGTAGGAAGGGGAAATCAACATAAAATGACAATTATCTTAGCTCCTCCACATTTTGTAATAGAGTATAAGTAATTAATTCTCTCAGGAATCTTGCTTTGTTGACAAGATAAAAGAGGAGCCTGGCAATGATGTGGCACTAAATCAAAATAACTCCACAAATCATGCATTTTTCACTGGATTCCAAAATCAAAATAACTCTACAATCATAATTTTCACATGCACATACACAAAAATCATGACAACTTTCTCTAAAGATCATAATAATTTATGTACAGGACACATCATCAGTGTATTGAGGAGAAGCTCAGGTCTGGGGAAGGGAAAGAAAAAGGAAATTCACCCTGTTTTCATCTCCTCAAATAAATGCTGTGCCTGTGAATCTATGCAACTCCAGTCTTTACTGTGCAATTGAATGGGAAGTCTCCTGGGTGAAGAGCTATCCGGTGAATCCCTCGCAGCACTGATAATTATGCCATTCTGACTGCTTACTTAATCTATTTGAATCCAGAGGTGAGTTAAGCCACTTCCTGACCATTAAAGTAAACTACATGGGTAAATACTGCTGTCACTAAGGGGTGTGATGAAGCTTAACTACACCAACATCTTAACCTCAGCTCAGTGCAACCCCAGCTATTCCATCACAGTTCATAAATGCGATTGCAGGTCCATCTTTTGATTCAGCAATTTAATAACTTCGAGTGCTGTCAGTACTGCTTTGAAAAATGGCTCCTATAAAATGTAACAGCCTCAATCAGATTGTAAAAGATTCACCCACTGAAGATTCTTCCATTTCAACTATAATGAATTAATGTTGAGCTGTGTAGAAGTTCAAGTGTCATTTAAACTAATGTGAATCTACTGTAACTTTAAATTTTAACTGGACTATGACCAAGAATTTACTGGGAACATCAACTTCAATTTTAGTGATTTTTCATGGTAAATATGAATTGCAGATTTTACTGGTTTTCTTTTGTTTTAACAGTGAAAAGCCAAGTAGGGAAGATATTTAGAAAACAACAGATTTTGAGGCTTAGCTGCTATTCCCATAATGAAGCACTGGAATCCAACACAACATTTGTAGGAATTTTTATGTATTTAAGGAACGTGTCACATTATTGGACTGTATGTAGCAACAAACCATGTTGTCCCAGTAAATCCAGCCTGCATCTCGCCCCCTCTTAATGGTTAAAGAGAAGGGGTAAGTGTTGGCTGACACGGCAAACATAAGCTGCAATACAAGCCCACATTAATATTAGGAAAAGTGGACTTGTTGCTGATTGCATGTCATTGCAAATTAAAAAGATACACAAATAGGCATTAAAATGACAAAATATAACGATATGAGAGCTCATATTCAGACAATTTGTAAGGAGGTGTTTCATATCTAGGGGTGCAATGATCAGAGAATTGGTTTCTTTCCAAGAAGTCTGTCATTTCAGCAGAGACATTATTTATCAGTTGGAGTCCTAAGCGACTGTTAGTTTTTTATTTGAAAATGTCAGGATATTTTAGACATTAAATCCATATTCACAGGTTATTTTAATTCTCTGAGACCACAAACTCCTGAAATAGGGCTAAAAGAAATGCTTTGATGTTTAATGTGTGTCTGGGAAACTAGAAATAGGGCTTAGTACCTCTTCCCCTCTCTCTTACTCAATACCTGACTTCCTTTTGTGTGTCTGTTTTATTCTTTTGTTACTGTCATCATTTGTTCCCCACAGAATAAATACCTTATTCTTTTGTTAAGCTTACATTTAATTAAAATGTACAGGATTTGTGCAGTAAACTCGAATGAAACAAATAAAACAAGGGCCCCCTCTCTTGAAGGCATACGTTGTGAATGAAAAATGTCATTACAGACTAAAAAATTTTGCAGTAAACAGGGCCTACAGAGAGAAGTTTCCCCCGTAATGACATCCATAAAATACACAAATGGCACTTTTAGTACCATCCTGAATATGGCATTTTCTGTGCTCTACACACAATCTAAATGGTTTGATCATAGAGCATAATACTCCATTGGGTTTATAGAACAATCAATGTTCCATAAAATGATGTATTTATCCAATAGTAGGCTCAGCAGTTACTGGTGTATGACATTGTAGGACACTGGCTTTGTACTGTTCAGCAGCACACATGCTGGCTGTAAAACTTATCTAACACTACTTCAACAACTTCATCTCATCTGTGTCAAGTAATTTGTTGAAGCCTCAGCTTGGTTTAAAAAAACTTGTAATAAAAATTCATAGAATTTTCAGGAGAATGAAAGCTGATGACAATAGAAAGGTCACATTGTGGCGCCACTCATGGGGTCGGGGGTCAGCTGCAGTTCTAAAACAGAAAGTAGATTTCATGCATCGTGTAGCAGATAAAGATGGCATTAAGGAGACTTGTCTCAGAAAGAAACGCGTAATGCGTGAGGAAAGTCTGGGCTAATATTATATGTAAAGCACCACCTTGCTCTCAGCCAGCAGCCTCTTTAGAATTCTAATCCTTCCCCAAAACTTGTAGCAAGCGGCTGTGTGTGGTGAGGCTGGGCTGAGGACATCCTTCACAAGGAGCACCTTTAGGACAAAGCAGTAAGTCATAAATGAAATAATCTGTTATGACGACGGAAATGATCTGCATTTACACAGCTAGCTTAAAACAGCTATTTTTCCTTTTCTATAAAAGTTCTAGGAGGCTGATTTATAGTCCCCTATTCAGCAACACTTAATTTTTCATATGTTGGTGATTAGGTATAGTATTTATTGACATAACCAAACATTTCGTATCTGCTAAAATGCAACGAATATTAAATACTGTGAATGCAAACAAACATATTTTCCTTCAATTAAATACAAGCTGTAAGGAATTGAAAAGATATTAAAAAATCACCTTATGTCTAACATCACTTGAACAACAAGCAACTGATTTTCTTATTTTAAAAGTTATTGTCTACATTGCAGCACAGTATTTTGAATAATACAGTAAGTCCACTTTTCAAATTCATACAGTAATATAACTTATGTCTTGATCAAGCTACAAGCTTCTGCTCTGTCTTCTTTCAATTATTTTTGTAATGATCTCTACTTCAATTAGTTAAATTCTGTCTAAGAAGTGTGGCATAATTTGGAATTTCCCTGATTCAGAGGCCATAATAATAAATGCATTTTTCAGATCTCTGTTCCTTGACCATAGTAAAAACTTTTCCTTATCATTTGCAAGGCTTTTATGTGCAAATAACGCACATATGGGCCAGCATTTTTTAAACCAGCTAGTTAAGCTAGTAAGTAAGAGGTTGTGAAGGCTCATTCATGTCCTCTGCTGAAGATATGATGGGTCAAACCAAGAAGTGAAATAAATCAGCAACCCAAAATGGCCCTGTTACTATTATGTCCACAAAGACAGTGAGTATTTGTAAAGCAATACAAATAAGTATACCTACAGGGGATTTTACCAGCTCCCTAAGAGACATAAAAAAATTCCTCCATTGACACAAATTACATAAATCTCAAGAGATACCAATACAGCAACACTTAATTTTTTTCCCCTTTCAATATATTAAAAATAAAATCAAAAACAACAACAACAACAAAATCCCAAATAATGTTCATAATTTATTTTATACTTAAAAATCCAGTAATCTCATGTTTCAATGCTGAAACTCAAGACAGCCTTAGCTTCTAGTTTTGTCCTTAACCACTCAATCATGTTTGGAAACTTCAAGGTCTTTTAAGAACTGCTTGAATAAAGGATGAAGTTTTAGCATTTCAGGTATCTTAAAAAGCAGCAGATGTCCTTTAGATTTCTAAAAATGTGAAAGAAAGCACATTTAATTTGTGCTTGTAATATTTTTTCTTTTGAAAAACAGACTGAAATTTCCTGCTTGCTATTTTTACCTTCCACATCTTACAGAACTCTGTCAATGACCCCAAAAAGACACAAAAGAAAAAGAAAACCACCAAATTAAATAGCCAAGCCATCCTGCTAGGGTATTTAGGCAGTTTATTTGGTTTTGGTTTGGTTTAGTTTAGTTTCCCTTCAGTGTCTAATTAATCTTTGGGAAAGGGCCTTCTCTAGGAAAAATTTCAGTTTTTATTTTCCTGCACTCAAGGTCAAAAATGAATGCTATAGAGCCCAGTGTTACAGACAGAATGCACATAAAAAATATACATACCAAAACACCCACTGATTGTGGCAAACATGTACAGGGTTAACATGCAGAATTTACAACTGCCTAACCTGTGGAGAAACTGGTTTCCTTGCAAACCACTTTTTTCTTTACCAGTTTGCCACCATGTGTGAGCAAAAACCTCTCTGTGGCATATGCAGCAATTAACTACCCGGGCAGGCAGCATCAGGAATGTATCTGGAGTATTTCAGATATCTCTTCCAGTGCAATTTAGCAGCTTGAGATGAAGATAGCCAGTCTGGACATTTCTTGGCAGTCCAGCTTCAAAGACTACTCTGGCCCTCAGTTTGGGAACAACTGACATTGATGATACTCGGATGCACTCTTTCTGTTTTATCCCCTGCAGTGCAAATGGAAAGTGCATTTTTAGCACTTCTAAATCAGAATCCCAATTTCAAGGGGTTCAGGTTGTGCTTGGGAAAACCAGAGATTTCTGTTTCCTAAGCAGTCAGAACACATAATATAATATAATATGAAAAATAATACACTAATGTGAGTAAAACAAGGGAAAAACCCCCCAAGCTCTGCTCACAGGGAAAATGATCTGGATTTCTGAACTAGGTCTAGTCCTAGACACTAACAGCTTTGTCAAAAAAAGAAAAAAAATCCCTTTTTGTCATTGTTATCTCAGCAAAAGTTTTTGTTTTTCAAGAATATATACATCCAAATCCTGGTTTTATAAACATTTATTTATCAGGCGTACTGCTTACTGCCATAGTTAGCCTCAATAGTCTCAAAGGGACTAAACATGGTTGCTTGCATTATGCATTGTGTTTGCATAATCAGGCCTTTGGGATTAACAATTCTGAAAATGGCTGGCCTTCCCTAACGTTTGATGTACATATATGCACTAAAGAGAACAGACTCTTGTTAAGGGATACCTAAAATAAAACATTATGTTATTAAATGATCAAGCAGAAATTACATTCTTCAGCATACCTATCAACTGTGAGTATCATGATTTTCTGTATTTATCTATTCTGATTTATGCACCCTTTCAGTAAAAAGAAGCACCTGTTCTTTGCTTGAGGGTACATCTCAACCCATTTAAAAAGCACAGCAGTTTTTAGGTGGAATGCTTGGGAATAACTACAAATAGTAAGTTTCCTTAGTTCTTTTTGTTAGTTAAGACAGCAGAAACTACCATTTCAAATGTGATAGTCATATCTGTATTTCATTTATAAACTGAACTATGTTAGAGCTATATTCATATCTTTCCAGAGTAAATTATGGGAAATAACCATTTGTCTTCATTGTAGACACTTTTGCATGTATAGTAGAAAACAAACCTATTCAATAACTGCACAGAGGCACCATTAAAATCAAATTTACAGTAAACAGAACCTGCAGCTGGGGTAAAACACTAACTGTTAGTATTTTAATTGTCAGTGAAGCTTTCGGAGGTCTAACATCTGCTCATAGCCAAATGACAGCAGCTGCTTGTGTACACTTAAAACAACATGATTTTCTTCTATAAATATTAAAATGAATTGTATGTCGTGTGTTCATTGCAGCTATATTCCTATTAAGCTGTTTAAGTATATAGTGTATTTTGAACTTCTTTCTTGTGGCAAATTCATAAAGGGCTGACCTCCTCAAAAGAATGAGAGGCAAAGGCAGCAAAAATTCTTGAGTCTGTAAATTGAAAATGTTTAGAGACAGTACCGGAGGTCACCCTCTGCCAAGACACTGCTGGTAAATGCTAACAAAACATCAGCGCTAAGTTCTGATCATTGTGCACTACAGTAACTTCAAGGACAAGACTGCTCAGCATGCAAAGTGTCAGGAGTCTATGGGATGGCTTATATCAAAAGCTAATGCTAATCTACTAAGTGAAGCAATTAATGCATTATCTTACCTGGAAAAAAATATTCTGCTTCAATGTCCAAAACATTGAAGGAGATGAACATACTCTCTTTTGTGGATTTCATCAAAAGCACACTGGAATGATCCCTGATTCGCATTATTAGAAGCAATAAACTGCTACGAGGAAGGAACTATACTGGCCCAAGATGAGATTTTGCTAAAAAGGGCAAGCTTCACAACTTAATTTTGCAGCTTTTTATCTAGACACTGACATACATTTGATATTTTCCTTTTAGTCTCTCACCTGCCTGGGAATATAGTAAAGAAAACTGGAGGAGTGAAACACATTACGTTAAGGTGTAGAGTCTGACACAGTGAGAGGAAAAAAGCATTACAACCAGTTTCAGAAGAAAACAAGGGAAGAGGGTTTTATAGTTCTCACTTTACAGGTTTTCAGTGGAGAAAGATCTGTTTCTTTGGTTTTACAACATCGAGTGTAATGCCAGTGGCAAATAATATTTGTGCATTTTCGCAATAGATCTACAGCTGGAAAGAAGCACTACAATAATTTAGTCTGAAAGCTGTAGATCACGCCAAGCTGTGTTTTGGAAAAATAACCAACATGATTAGATGTTTCAGCCTTACATGTGTAGCCACAACACATGATCAGCCATGAATGCAGCTGTCTCCACAGTGGTACCTGGCTTAAGATGAAGGTGAATTAATTGTGCAGGCAGTTTCCAAATTTCTAACATCAGATTTCCCACCCCAGAAGTCTGTCTCAGTGCAAGAAAAATGACAACATACGAGGAGGACGGAATAGGGGTGGTTATAGGCGGGATACCTTCAATGCACAGGCCTTCCCCTTTGCTGCCCCTCCCTCCTGAGGCACTTGACAGCATCAAGACTTCTTCCCATGACCAAAATTATGAGCGTCAGAAAACATGCTGTTTTTTCACCTCAGAGTGTCACAGGCCTAGCAGTAATGCTGGGATTACTTAGGAAGCATGAAGCAGGGGTGCTTGCTGGTTCTGGGAGGTTGGATGGGAAACAGAGGCTGCAGAGATGGGTAACTCTTTTATACCACTTTCAAGGGTAGAGTTCATGACAAAGTCTTCTTTTCATGAATCACGTCTGGTGAAGGCTGGAAGCAGCATGTTTCCAGAATATCTTCAAAGGAAGAGCCATTCATGTAACTAACCTTTCTGCCGACAGAAATTTATTTTCAGTGCTACTGATAGAGTAGCACTTACATGAACTGTCTTCCACCCCCAGTGTTAGAAAGCACAAGGCAGGATGCAGATAAAGCAAGACAGAAGATATAAAAGCTGGTGCTTTCCGGGCCATTGCTGAGCACTGTCGATGCAGGAATTGCAAGATAGTCTACCTTGGGAGGCAAGGAAATGCAAAGTAAATTGCTGAACTGCAGCTTTCCCAAATGGCTCAGAACCTCCCTACCAAGCTGCCTGCACTTGGCTGCAAAGTTATGTGTTCCAGACCTGAATAATTACCACACTGTCCTATTGATAAGACTACCAAATTGTTGATTACCTAGAGGAAGAAATCAACTGCTTTTAGATGGCATGTGGAGCTAATACCAAACTGGAAGCATTAACAACAGTACAAAGAAAATCAGGACGTAACATAAGTAAATAAGAAAATAATAAGGTCAGACTGAACTTGTGGTATTGCATACTAGCACTTGTGGAGAAAGTAAATATGCAAAAAATATATTCAATGAGAGACAAGTCCCCTGAGAACTGTAATGCAGAAGAAATTTAAAGAATGACAGTGTTCATCAAATTACATGTGAGCTTATGAAATGTAAAACAGGAAAAGAAAACAGGCCAAAGCAATTTTTAATTGCATATTCAAAGGCACGTCTGCTACGCATTGTTCTGGTACAGATACAACTAGATTATGTCTTGATTTTTCTAGGAGAGAGATCTTGACGAAAGAATATTCAGAATAGTGAAACAAGATCTATCAGAAGTCTGACTTGAATGGAAATATTGAAGGTCTAAGCGCAGATATTCTGGCTACATAATCTGCAAATGCTGGAGAAGGAGGAAAATTTTTGTCTCTATTAGATAAGCATAATATTATTTTGATGAAAGACTAGAATGTTCATGTCATACTGCAGGAAGATGGTTAGACATGGTGAGAAATGGAAAGTCAATTCAGCTGCCTCATCCACTTTCAGGTGCCAGGGTGAGGAAGCTCCCAGATGGAATAAATAGACTGTACAGTAGTTAAGAGTATGACTTAACCCAGCTCATCACCATTTATACTGCAAATCCATGCTATTCCAGAACAATTCAGTGAAAAGCAGCATGGGATTCTGCAGGAACTACTTAAATAACTTTTGTAAACATCTCCATTCTGAACTAAAATTCACTCAAGACTGTGGTCCCCTAAGTCTTAAAACCCAAAGAACTTGTGATGACTGTCAATCATATGAAAAATGAATCCTAGTCAAATATGGACTAGTAAACAACCCCTGCTACTCTGCTAGGTCATCTCATTAGCTCTTAATTTTTTTCCTTCCTGAGACCAAACTTAGACTAGGAAAAGAGGGAATATTTTAAAATTAAATCATGATTTTATTTATCTAAAATATTTAAAAATGCTACTTAGTTCTTAATTTTGAAAGCGCTTGTTTAAGCACTTTATTATTTTTATTTATTATTATTATTATTATTATAATATTTATTATTAATTATTATTATTATTAGAATAGATTTATTATCTATGTCTGTCTTCAACTGAGGCCAAGTAATGTTTAAAACCACGCTAACTAAAAGATGTCAAGTGGTTTGAAAACACCATGGCTCACTTGTCTGTAGCATGATGCACGCTGCAGTGAACGCCATCATGCCCATGACCTGGTACAACATCCTTAGCGGGAGTATAAATGAAGCCAAGCACTTTTACTATCGCTGGAACTTAGTTCAAATTTTTTTGTTACAGTAGCTAAAATTTCAGAGAAATTCATGATAATTTCTATGAAGGCAGTAAAGCTTCGGATATGTGACAAAATGGAGACCAGATAACATCCCTGCCAAAAAAACTCCAAGCAACAAAACCAAAAAACAACAACAAAAACAAACAAAAAACCCCCAAACTAAAAAACAACCCCAGAAGCCTGGAGCGGGATACCTGGAAGATCTGATTTTCAACACCACTAAGAAACTAACAGGTCCTGCTGACACTTTGGTTAAAAGGTTCTTATTTCAGATACCTTATAAAAAAATATTTCTTACTCTTTTTCCAGCTACTGTAGTTTAGTGAGCTCAGAGTTTTCTAACTTCTGGCATGGAACAGACCAATTGCCAGGACTCGTTGTGGTTTGTTACTTCAAATATGTGCAGATTACAGAGCTTCAGAGCAGCCCATGGCATCACAGGTTGAAACAGCTGCTGCAAGTCACAGGTACGGCTTATGGATTCTGTAGCTTTAACTTTTAGGATACATTCCAATGCTCCAAAACCCACGGAGGTTCACCACTTCTTTCACTGTGTCTCCAAGTACCCTTAAAACATTATTCAAGTGCTTCTACTGAAATAAAAATACTCTAAAGATATTTGAATGATATTATTGTCTTTATAAAAAGAAAATGCACGTATGAAAATGTACACAGACAGAACAAAAGTTATATCAGCACCTAAAAGAACAAGCTAAAAGACGTAAAAAAATTAATATTTTTCTTCTTTCATATGTTACTTTTTCTAGGGCCTCTTTCACAATAGAGTGAGTTTTATGAAATTTTTTTAGGTATCTTTCATAAAGCTGATTTCCCCAATGCAGAATTCAGAAGTAAAGTAAAATTGGCCTGCTTTCCACTAGTGCTAGGCACGAGAATATGCAAATGCAAACTGAACAGAACAGCCTTAAAATCTAATGGCATCTATCTAAAACTGTATCTCCTGAATTGCTCACAATTGGTAAGATATTTATCGCTAAATAACACCATAAAAATGGAAAAAGCATTATACTAACTTTCCAAGCAGAGATGTGAAAAACAACAAGAAGTGTGTTGCCAGGGTCACACAAGAATTCCCAGGTGTGCTGAGTCCCACTTTTACGTCTTAATCACTGCATTATCATTTCTTAGGAGAGCCTATTGTCAACTCCAAGAGTTGAGGTACTCCATTTACCCACCGTGAAGCTCTAGTCACATCACTGCAATTTTCCTGATAATGCCCTGTCAATGACTCAACCCCACGTTCATGAGCCGAGAGGAGTTCAGTGTCCATGTACCCTATAATGAGGAATGCTGGGCTGCAATCTCTGCTGAGATTGTCATAGGTGTCCACTGATACCATCTGCAATTACAGAATTTTATGAGATGGAAACTGGTTCATTATGAAAAAGACTCAAGTCTACCAGCTCATTTCACAGATGTCAGATGGCAGACTTCCTGCTCACCGCAATTCTTGCAAGTGCAGAAGAAGGGGCCTGTAGTTAGACTTTTGGGAATTAAGCACGGAGCTAATGCTAACCACAGGCCTAAATGCTTTTCTGAGCTGGACCCTGTTAGCTTCAGTCCAAGCCATCGAAAACAGGGACACAGATTCTTGAATTTCAGCTTCGCAAGGGCCAGAGCAGGACTACTAGTTCCCAGAGGAAGGCAGACACAAACTTAGCTAAAAAATCAGTCTTGCCCTCAGCCATACACATATCTATCCAACTGAATTCAGCTTGATTATAACTAAGCAAAATAATTACATGAACATTTTCAAAACTATCAGCTGAATGCCATTTTGAATTGTCATCTATTCAAATAAATGAATGAATACATTCCTTTAAAAAGGCTAACATAGATTATGGATAACTAAGAGTTTTTGTATGTTTTACATGTATTACTTAGTTTTTTAAAATAGTTTCTCCAAAACCTCATTGTTACATTTCAGAAATATGTGTAGTATGGAAAATATTGTTGATAAACCTTTCTTCTTAGAGAGTAATCCCTCTGATACACACATTCTTTTGCACTCGCAGACAATGATGTATTCATCTTCAAATCTGGTAACTATTAGCTTAAACAAACATCTTAATTTCAGACATTTCAGTCTATTTAAGAACACAGAAATTAAATCAATTCTCCAGTTTCTATGAAAAAAATACAGATTTCTTCTACTGCTTTCAAGAAATGAAGCACTGTCTGCTATAGTACAGCCCCCTCCACTCCTTCCAAAAAGAGTCTGTTTCTGTTGGAGGTGAACCTTGCTGCATTTATTCATTCCCTTTTTAACAACAGACCACAGAAAAATCCAAGGTACCAGATTGTTTAGCGAGAGGACTTAAAATACTAAATGCAGCCTATAGCACTACTTCAACCTTTGGGTGAACTCTGACACTCTGAAGAACTAATAGAAGGTGCTGGTGCCAATCTCTATCATCCTAAATATTAGGGAATCTGCTTATTTGAGAGACTTGCTTTCTCCTCGTGCAATTACCTCAAGTGGCAGTGACAGACATGCTCAAACCATGGTCTCTGGCCTTTCATATGTTCCTTTTGCAGGCTGGTTTCCATAACAAAGCTATACCCCACTTGGTCAATTTATCACAACCTCCTCAAACACTTCCCCTCCCACACATGCACTTGGTATCCCCACTGCCTCATCACAAAAAAACAGAACAGAAGCCCACCAACCATACAAAAATTATATTGCAGATTTGTAGATTAATGGGCTGATTCTGGCATCTCAATTCAAATGGATTTACAACCACTATGTTTAGCCCTGTGTGATTTCAAATAGAATTACTTCTGATGAATTTGAATGCAAATTCACAAAGCATTAAAACAAACCATGTTTAAACTCGTTGGTTCATCAGATGCAAATATCGTGCATTAAGCAGGGAACACCCATTTATGAAAATAATGAAAACTGACACCAATATAATAAAATCATTACAGGTTTATGGATTCTGGGACTTAAACAAGCCATACCCTTGCTTCTCCTAACTGATTAAATGCTTCTTTGCAGTTTATGTTTGATCTGCAATTCAAAAATAAATTAGTTTAGTCTTTGAGCCCAGAACCTTGGAAAATTGCTAGGAGGTTCTGCCTCAGATTCGTCTGGGGAAAAGGGCTGGGTAAAGGGAGAAAATCATGGGGGCAGGGAAGCTTGCAGTGCAGCTGAGAGCAGACAGCACAGGAGAGGAAGCAGTTAGATAAATCGAGGTTTGCAGACTCTACTGGCAGCATTCACAAACCCGTGGCCTGAGCAGCATCGTGTGGAACAAAAGGCAAGGATGATCATACTGGGCACTTTTGTTTCATAAAGCTGGCACAGATGGGCCTGTCACACCATGTGCTTCATTTCCTCAACCATCTTCACATTGCATCATGCTTGTAGACAAGGAGTTTAAGTGCAGGATGGCAAAGGATTGCCCATAACTTCTGGGATAGTCCCATGGCAAGGAAGCAAAAACGAATGTGACCATGTTCTAACTGATCAAGTAGATCTCAGAGGTTGTATGTAAACAGTATATATAGTGTGGGTTTTTCATTAATCCCCCTTGTCTAATTATCATGAACATTATTTCATTTTCAGTTAGATGACAACAGCCTAGCTCAATAGTTTCCAGTAAAATCTTTGTATCCAGATAATAAATTCTTCTCATAATGATGAGATTTAAAACAGCAAAACACTCCTCACTGAGGCATGTAATGCTGATAAAGCACTATTTTGCTGCACAATCTATGCAGTATAAAAAGTTCTTTGCTGCATCATGATCTGCTACAAATTGTGTATAAATAGCATTTGCAATAAAAGGAAATGTAACACCGAATTTTACTTAAAAAAGTCAAAAAGAGGTTGGGAGATAATGTAGCTAATGCACAACAAAAAATAGCAACAACAAAAAAGAAGGGCAACTGCAATAGCTCTTTCTCAACATCCTTTATTATCCATTCACACCAACATTAAGTATTTGAACTCAAATATTTAAAGAATTATATATTGGGATGGTTTGAGGGCAGTTTGTTTCTAGAATTGAGATACCATCTAAATGTGCTGCAAACATCAGAAAACACAACTTTGAAAGCAACTCTGTCCATAACTTTAACCAGTCATCCCAAGAAAGCTCCTGCTTCTGAGGATGGACATACATGACTGAAAAGGTCTAACAAGCTGTGAAGTCCTTAAGATCTACATTTTCAAAAGTGAATGCCTTGAATTTGATACCCAAACCTGCATGTAAAGAAACCACTAGCCATTTCTGAGGTATCATACAGCACTACACTGACAATGCCACTGACACTGGGCCACAAGGAATTTGAGAAGCCTGATTGTCTCAGCATTGCAGCAATCCAGTACCCACTGTCTCCATTACCTTCTATAAATCCTTACTTTTCCAGCAGATCAAGTACCTTCATTGCTATTTAATAGCATTATTTGCACCTATAGCTTTGTCACCTCCAGCATGCAGCACATGGGACAATACTGGTCAGAGATTAGGAGTAAAATGGTGTCCACATTCAGGACATGGACAAAATTCCCACTGAGTCACAAAGCAATTAATACAATTTTGGATTAAAGCAAAAATAAAAGTCTGGATTCTGCTCATTCTTTATCATTTAATGACAGTGCTCTGAAATCCATTCTGGGTTCTAAAGGGCATTAGGATGCTGATTACAAACTACCTAATCCTGAGTCACTATGTTTAACTCTGCTGCTTTTCCACACCCCTTTTTATGAGCACAGCCAAAAGTAGCACTTGGGATGTGCTCATTTTGTTACAGAGAGAGAGAGAAAAACACATGTTGAATTTTCTTACCATTTCTGAAGTTGGTCCCAAAACTGGACTGAAATAGTTTCTGATTACAGGTATTCTCTGTGAACTGTAAGCAGGTGAGGACCCTCATGACCTACTGGCTAAATTCTTGAGGGCTGCTGAGAAGATGCTGTAGCATTAATTAAAATTTGCACTGGTTGAAGCAATGTATCATGAGACCTTGGCTTTAAGAGTTGTTGAATACCAGATCAACTTCAACTTTGCTATGTGCATCTTCTGGTGTTTTTTATCACGTGATTGTGGGAGAAGGACAATACTCAAGGATAAAGGACCATCTTAATCTGCATCAGAATGAGATTGGCCTGGTTAAACAGTGACAGAGATGTATGGATATGTAGTAAGTGCCAATCTGAGCACTCAGATGTGGAATTAGGACTTCATGTATGGGTACTTATTTTAGAAAGTGGATCTCGGAGGACAGATAGAGTTGCCCACTTAGCTCAGAAAACCTGCTCCAGTTTTAAAATCTACTTGTCACTGCAGAGCAAATGCTTCAATTTTGAAGCAAAGTGTTATGTCTGGTGGCCTCATTTGCATGAGAATGCCCAGAATGCTCTCCTAACTCACAGCTATTTCATAGAAGGGCTGATGCATTCAAGGTCTGAGAATAAACCCAAATCCTGTGAGTATAACAGTGCACATGATTTTAATACTTCTCCAATCCATGTGCAAAAGATAAGACTGTTAAAGTGGACAGTGGTTATAGGTAACCAAACTAACCTGTCACCAGCATTTAATAGAAATCAAAATTACAAATGGTAGCTTGGCAAGTCTCTAACTCCTTGATTAATTAGCTGATCATCTTGTACCCACGTGTATATGCTTTAGGTGTTGACATAAGTCATGAAGGTTGCTGTGAAGAGCTGTCCCAATATATTAACAAGCAAACCCAGAAAAACTAAACAATGCACAAAACGCAGCACAGATACAGAATAATAGTTCATCAAGACAGACTTCGCTCCTCTCCCGCGCTTCTCTCCTCCTCTCTCACAGCTTGCTACACAAAATAAATGCACTACATCGACTTACACTGCAGTACAGAATATCACAGTCTGCTCTATTGTGTGGATTTCACTGCTGAGAAGCTGTAACACTAATTGTCAGTTTCCCACGATCAAAGTAATTTGGTTAAATAATTGGTTTACATTTACTATATTTTATTTGCCTCACAAAAACAAATGTTATAACAAAATATCATCTGAAGAGGAGAGAATGCTATGGTGATAACACCAATATGGTGCCAACATATGGAGAAATATGTGTGTTTTGTGCACATAAACAATGACATGAAGCTTCAGCTGTTTAGAGAACAAAGCTTTACACCTGAGTTAATATTGTGATATGTGCATTCTGGTGTGTATGCGTATGAGGGGTGAAGCTCTTCTGATATAGGGTTTTGGCACTGAAACTCAAGTAATGTTTTAAATGCTGATTAATTTGTGATCATTTATAATTCATTCTTGATAGGTGAAAAATTTCTTCTTTACCAGTTACATGAAGTCTGCACTCACATGTGAAACAATGGCTTCTCTATACCCAAAATCAGGTTGATAACATCATGATAACCCTTCAAGACATTCTTGGCTTTTCAGATGTTTTTCCCTCTTTTATTTTATATAATATGTGGATTTGACCACAATTTTCACAGCTCCTCCCCTGATGCAGAAAAGGAGCACAGTAACTAAGTGCCTGCAGCAGTCGACAGAAGCTGTTTCCTTTAACCTCCCTCCAGACTACCAGGCGTGAAGAGTGGCTGAAACATTTTCCTTCAGCCACCAGAGTGGCTCATTTTCCAAATGTCGCTAGAACAGCTTCATTCAGAAGAGCCTACCACTGGAGTTTCTTCAAAATTCTGCCAGAATGGCTTAAACTCAAATGTAATTAAAAGCCTCTGAAAAACTCATAAGTCAAGGGAGTGGCATAACACCCATTAATTACAGCGCTCCGTGATGTCACACCTGTGACTTATGAGAGGCTATCCTGAGGTGGGTTCAGAGCTGCTGTTCATAATTTATAATGGTGTTTTGAAGCCTGCCTAGAGCAAAAAGCAGTTTCGCATTGGGATGGTACATATCTTGTAACAGCTGATTGCATGATATAAAAAATAACATTGTGGGCTTTGTTCATTGGAAAGCTATTGCGGCTGAAAACTGGTTTAAACACCAAATACACCACCACCACCAAATGGTGCACGTGCAGTGGAACCATAACCCTGTCATAACATCTGGTTTTACTAGAGCACTGTTCATGTCAATCAATGGCCAACACTAAGTACAGAGGGAAAAAGAACTTCAGAGGACAAAAGTGACTGCTGATTTTTCCAGTGGATCCTGATGGTGACTGATGTTTAATGTTAAGACTGGAATTAGAAGGTTTGCATAATTATGCTTGGCTGTACTTGCAGAATACAGTTAAACAGTTGTAAAGAAAATAAAATTCTGAACAGGTTACCTGAAAAGAACAGAGGTAGGTTTATTTCCATCAGTCCTCAGATACTGTTTTTGCTAAAATATAGGGCATAATGTCTACAGAATGTTAAATTAAATTATACAGAATGATACTCAGTTTTATGAATTTGCAGCAAAAGTTGTCTGTATTTGACAGACATTTACAGAAAAAAATAGCAATGTTTCTGCAACAGATTAAAACCTGCATTTTGCTTTTTTCCTTTGTCTGTTTTGAGTTTAAATGGAAACAAACCTTACAGTATAGAATTGGCTTAAGGTCACCTGTCTACAAGGGATTACTGTGTAGTTCCTTTTATATTTTTCCCCCTACTAGTTTGAGGGACAAAAGGGCAGCAGTACCCTAAGGGCTTTTTCAAATAACCTCTTTAGCAAATAAAGTCATACCCTATGTATAGAGGCCATTTCATCCCAGTCCCATGGGCTGCCTGTAGGGTAAAATACTGAATTTTTCTGGCATATGTCACTGAATGTGAAAAAGAGGACCACTACTTACAGAAAGTTAAAGGCTGAATGAAAGAATGTGAATTTCCTTAATGCACTAATTTAAAACATTGTATATTGAAGCTGAAAACATTGACTATAAGCATCTCAGAGATTTGCTGGAATATATTTACATGAGCCATACAGAGACTCACGTATCAGCAACTGATTTACTATGGCTTGAAAACACAAGAGATTCAGCTTATCTGAAATCTTAAACAAACAAATATATTTTCTCCAGGGAAAATAACTAAAATGAAATTTGGCCTATTCTTTATGTATGCAATCTTATGATGGTATCAACTTAACATTACCATAAACATCTCTGAAATCAACTGTCAAGAAGGAATCTGTTAAGCTTATATAAATTACTATTATTATTGTTTTTGTTGCTGCACTTGCTGCACCCCACTTCTGTAATTGCTTGAAAGACAGCATGCAAACCCTCAAACTTTCAAGTAATCATAAGGTATAAAAAATGGTTTTAAAACAAATGATTTGACAGCTGCAAATGCAGGATAACACCTAGTTGCATTATAGAAACAGTGTGGATAATTACTTTTTTCAGAAGGAAAGACTCCATGGACCACGGTCCTGTCTGAATTTCCCTGCAGTTCGGATAATATGCAGTAATACAAATCCTGTTGTCACCTCAACCAAGTCTTTTTATCATCTATACATCAGCAAGAATGATGAGAGACGTCCCATGATTCTAACAGTCTTCCTTTGAAGGATCCACATGTTAATTACTGCACTAATTATGGTTTTTGAATAACCAAATGAAGTAAGCAGTCTATGGGAGGTACAGGCATAAAACTAAGACTGAGAAAATACTAGTTACTGAAGTCATCAGTGTAAACTGACACATTGAACATGCTTAAAAAAAGTAGAAGTAGATTTTAAAAGACAAGCATCTTCAATAATTAGGGTTCCATACAAGAAAAAGAAATGTTATTTCTTAATGGCAAGTGCATTTAAACTGTTATCTAAAGATCTGAAGGTAAGCCTGCTTAATTCACTGTTCTTCTTTTGTTATTAGGAAAACATAATTGTTCCAAATAATTAGCACTAGAGTACATCACAAGCTGACAACAAAATTATAGAAATCTTCATATTCAGATCCGTCTAGCTGGCTATTAGGAACAGTTTCTGATCATAACCCATTAGTTGAAGTGCTGTGAGTTCTTGATTGCCACCAAATAACCCCAGATATCTGCCTAAGTTAACAGCCTCTATTTATTCAGAGTTTTCTTGACAGTAAAAATTGCTTACAATTTTTACAGCTGCCACACAAAAGAACAGTATCAGATGTGTGCACTTGCAAGACTAGGTGATAAAATAATTGAAATGTGGATTTTTAGACACAATTTCAACGCCTAACTTTCTAAATGAAAAACAGCTATGGGATTTCAGTGTGCTGTAATGGTACTATTGGCTTTCCTGTTTATTAAAAATTAACATGAACACATTCCAAATCTTCCTAGTTGTGATGACCATGCTAATTAAAATAAGATTTGTTTGGGCCAAGGTTCTTTGGCATAACAGCCCTATTTTGTCCTTTTTTTCCACTGAACACTAACTAATCAACTGCTAAAGATATTTCTGTATTTTATGGCGCAATCCTTCTCATTTTTTTTCTTGTGAATCATACCAGGGCATAAACAACTGTTAATCCATTTCTTGAAAAGATAACTAGCATGGATAGCATCACAGCAAACCCTACCAGAAAGTGTAGCATATTTTTAAAAGACACTGACAAATGAATCCTTTGAAAGAAATCACTGCTGTAACCCCAAAGGAAAAAAAAGAAATCAACAAAAAACTACAAGCACGTGGTAAGAAGGGAATTGCACTCTTTTAGTTACTTACCCAGCTTCAGTGAGTGGATTATTGATAATGTAATGCAGACAAAATAAAAACTTATTTAAATTTCCCATCTAATACCTTAGTTATCTATAATGCTATTTGAAGCTTCTTTCAAAATATGGGTTTTTTGGGGTTTTTTTTTTGAGTTTGCCTTTTTTTTTTTAATATAATAGCTCAGTTTATAAATCTACAAAGCTTTATGTCAAATCCCATGGGGAATAACTTTGATTACTAGTGTAATTAATGATGCTGGATAGTAATATGGATTTTCTGTTAAGATTTGAGTTTGAAGTTAATTAGTCTCCACATTATGATTTGCTGATTAATTACAGATATTTAGTTATAAAGAGAGATGTTAATTATTAATCTAAAAAAATCATCTTGTGCAATTAACTAAAACTTTGATGTCAGTCACCACTCTCCTTGTATGTAACTTCCAAGGTGCTAATTCTATGGAGGGAGGCACATGCCTTCCCCAAAAGGTAAAAAAAAAATCCTTCTATCTTTTTTGTGTATATAGTATAGTGAACAAATTTTTCTTTTAATTTGTCAGGACAAGCCACCCACTTTGAAGCTGAACTCTAACTTAATTCTCATGAAAGTACTGATCTTTCGTTGCTTATTCTTACAATATGCCTCACTTTATCACCAAAAAAAAAATTGCTATAAAAGAAATTCCACTATGAGTCTTAACTGCATGTACTCTTGAAATCTTGTCTTAACCTCAGAGCTGTGATGTTCTGCTGACTGATGGGCTTTGTCAGTTCCCATGTTAAAGTCTGGAATGAGCTTCAGCGTTGCTACAGAGATCAGTATTTTCTAGCAACAGCAGCAGCAGCAGTCGTTACCAGTGCCAAGAAAATATTAGAGCAAAACTACTAATTAATGTAACAGCTCAGTTAGAATTTAAAATCAACTTTTGTTTAAAAAGAAACCCCACCTTATCTCTTTCCCCCCTCCCTTCTCTTCTGATCTGCAAAGAAGATATCTTACTGTTAATGTAAAGGGGATAAGAATGTGATTAAGAAATAGGGTTAAACCAAAAAGCATCAGCAGCACACCAATGTCCTGGAATTTACCCCAGTAACACAGACTCTGAACAGGGATCTGTTTACATTATCTCTAGATCATCTTGACAATATTCATTCTCTATTTACCTAAATGAGGCAATATGATGATATTTATTGCTCAGAATGGCTAAATATAGACTTTTCCTGAGCACTCAATATCATAGTGGGAGGTTTTGCTCTAATCTACATCTTTAAACTGACAAGCTGGAGCATTCCTAATGAATGCCTCTTTTCATCTGGATGTCTGTGTGTATTTGACAGTATAAATATTTAGCAATATCGGAGTCAGCTTGTGATTTTACCCAGATGGACTGATTGATGCCTTGGCTTGACGTTGCCAAAGACAATCCATGTAGTTATATAAGCAATTTCCCTCTTACTTCCTAAGAAGCAATTAGGTGGCCAAAGGCAACAACCCAAAAATAGTGAAAATACTTCTGGTATCAGCTGACAACTCTAAGGGATAAATAAAATATGGTACTTAAATTATTACCACTTTACTTTCATGAATCATGGGATTAAAGCTTTCACTTCTAAAGTACATATAAATTGCAGGGTTTCTTATGTCTGTAATTTGCAAGAATCTAAGTTAAAATACCAGCTAATCAGTCAACTCACATTCACCTTGGGAAAAGTACCACCCCTCCTTGTCATTTTTGTAAATTGCATGCCTAAGCACCAATGTTATTTTCGGGGGAAAAAAGCTTGTTGTCAATAACATATATTGCAGTCTAGTTAAAACAACATTTGTTAAGGTTTAATCGCAAATGTAATCTGCTTTTAAAGTTTAGACAGAATGCTCAGAGAAATTCAAGGGACAGATAATAAATCATTTTCTCCTATCCTGGGTGTGAACAAGGTAGGCTGGAGTCTTGCAGGTGTGCTGCCTTTTTCTCCTACGTGTTACAGACTCTTGCTGGCTTCCACAGACTGTTCAAAAATATAGGGACTCCATCAACTAGGAAATAAGAAATTTTTTACTATCTGACTTTCAAACAACAGTATCTGCACTTCTCCTATTGTAAAATATTCCCAATAATTTTATTCAGTTTGCATCTTTGCACACGATTTGTAATTCATAATGTGCATAACAAATTGCAGCAACGAGAATTTTTAGCTGCATTTCATGCACACACATATAAAAATATGTGAATACAAAAAAAAAAAAAATAAAAAATATCCTGGATGCTGAATGTCAGCTTTAAATTAGATATGCATTGTTTGTCTGTGTCGGTCTTACATGGTGTAAGATGCCTGCAATGATTATGCCTTGTGCTCTTATGCATGTTAGTACTTTGGGAGGAAAGAACAGTCGCACAACATTTTTGGCAACAGTAAAATTCACATGTCTCAGCTATGTTGTTGATTTCATTCCCTTCCCCAAACACCTTTAGTTTCTTTGTTTTCTATTAACCCATTTTAGTCTTTGTATGCCCCATGCAATAACCCAGGAAAAAGGGCAAGGAAGACATTATTCTTCTTGACACTAATACCTATAGATCCTGTTCTGCAGTGATACCTCTCCCTATCATGAAGTATCTCAGCAAACAGAATTCTCCAAACTCAAGAGCTGGAACCATTAATATATTGCACAGGCAAGTGGGATACAATGCCCACTGGTAATCAGACAAATACAACAAGGTTTCTTGGGGATTGGCCATCTGCTTATGATATACAGGAGTTTTAAGTGCAGCATGCATTGGCTACATCATTTTATTCTGAAAGGCAGTCTCTCTGATTCCCTGTTTTATTATTATTCTCAGACCAGCTGGGTGCCAAATAAAAATAAATGTATGCTGTTTTGTATTTATTGGATTTGATTAGTAATAAATTTGTTATTGACCAGATCCAGAGTGTGAAGGCCTGAGGCACAATCCAATGGTCTCTACTCACTTGATCATTACACCCTCCACTTTCAATCAAGCTACATTGAATTGTGTTACTCTGTGTTTTGCTTCTCAATTGTCTGGTTTGAGGGTCAGGATGGAGGGAGAGGAAAGTTGATGCTTTCTAGTGAGAAAAACAGGAAAGAAAGGGAAGGCTGTCCCTTTAAGCTGGGAGACAACTACAATACAATACCAAAAGAAATCTGGTGATAGAGTGCACTGTACATGGTACAATCCATTGAACAGGTTGACGTGAGAAATTACTAGGTCGGATAAGGCAAAGTTTAGAATAAACTGCATTGTTTTACAAAATATGTCATCGGGAAAAATGCATTAACTCTAATCAGCCAAAATGGTGTGATTCATTGCTTAATTTCAGGGTACCAGGCTATAAATTACATCAGGCCTGCCACAACTAATTTTTGCAGTGGCATACTAGATGAAAAATGAAATGTCCAAGTGGCTACAAGTGAAAAGCTTCCATCTTTCTTCCACAGCTGAATATTACTTACTCTAATGATGTATAATAGCCTGCAACTACACTTAACCTGTGCATTAAATAGCAGCACAAACTGTTTACCTAGAGTTATGAAGAAGAAAACAGCAAATCAAGCAAAGGAATCTAGAGTGTGTACATTAACCTCCCACATGCCAACATAATTGTCCCCTACAGATGATGTATAACACTTATTCCAAATCATACTCTTTTTTTCATTACACATAATAGCTTACACTTCAAGTATCAAAAGTGTCAAAGCATGTGTGATAAATTGATGCCAAAATGTACCTAATTAATAAGTCTGATGATGTTTAGATTAAAACAGATGTTGGTTATGTTGTTAACAGAAAAACAGCTAATAAAAATAATTGCAACCTATATGCCTAAAAACTGCAGGCATTATTAAAAACAAAACCCGAACAGTGCAAAATGGTTAGAAAGCTTTTTAGGCTGAAAATGTTCTTTTATGTACAAATTCCAAACAACAGATCAAAGCAGTTTATCAGATCAGCAGTTATGAGCAACTTCTCCTTGCTAAAATCCATAGCCAGGCTTTACATGCAGATCATTCTTACCAGTGATACTCTGTGTGCAACAAAAGCTACTGTAAAACATGCATGCTATTATTCACTTAAAATAAATAAGGTGAATTCTGTGTTGATTACATGAAAAAAAAAAATAAGATAATGTGCTCCAGAAAGTTTCTAAATGTGATCAAGTAATCCATGATTACTACAAGTATCTTGTAGATACCAATGAAAAAATAAACTAAAAATAACATGCTATTTTAAAACTAACTTTAATCTATAAATTAAATATCATAATTTTTAAAATATTTGGGGTTTTTACCCTCGTGGAAAATAACTGTTTATCACTTTGCCTCCTTTAAAAACACAGTATCGGGGGAGAATCTATTGATGGAAAACCTGATGGCAAAAAATACTATCGGTCTAAAGCAACTTTTGGAGAATCTGATTAGGTCTCATGCTGCAATACGAGGTATTCCATTTTTGCCAAAGGGCCAGCTATTATTATTAACATCATTTGTCTGAATCATTACTCTGCACCTTGGTTCAGCAAACACTATGAAGATGGCATGGTAATAAATGACCGCAGGATTCTTTCCTGCTTCAGCCTGTTTTTATCTGCCACCTCTCTACCGTCAGCTCCATCTTTCTGAACCTCTCTGAATCCCCAAAAGGGACGGGGCGTCTATTTGTTTTCCACTAGGTTACCACTCTGTCTATTGTTGTTTGCACTAAAGGGTACGAATTCAATTCATTCTTGTGACATAAAAGCACTGATACAGTAAATTTTTTGCCCAAGAGAAAACACAAAGTTGCTGAATATGGGCTAAGATGTGAGGCTCTTGTACGTACGTGAAGGAGCTTTCTGAGACAGCCTTGCTCACTAAATATTGTTTTTTTTCTCCACCACAATCTAGACAATCACATTACAGCGTTTTTAACTTAGACTAACCTTGCCAAATTGGTACCTCTTGAAAAACAGTGACTGTGTAGGAGGGGTTAAGTAATACATCCTCTCGTACCTATAAGCAAGAGAGGAGACAAAGGGCTGGGAGGCAAGATAGCCAACTGGTAGCTGTAAGATTAAGTAAGCCAGTGCTTCCATGATAATCAGGGTTAGTGGAAATGGCAGATGAGAACCGAGAAAAATAAATAACCAAGGAGAAAAGACTTTAAAAGAGTTAAATAAGAAAACTGGAATGAGAGGGAACTACATGGCATTGACTAATCTTATTTTTCTGCACGTTGAAATTCACACAAATTACTTTACCTTTATTCATACTTAAACATGCCAAAAAATAATCAATCTGCCATCTAAAAGAATTGATCAAAACTGAGCAGACCAGGCATAATGTCTCATACTTCACTCTGCAAAATAAAACCAAAACTGTTCAGAGATGTCATGGGTCTCTTTCTTTTAAATAAAAAAATATGCTTATTTTCTTCTTCAGTGACAAGAAGTATTAAAGTGTTGGAAAATGCTATATCAGGACCAGACATCTCTTCAAAATTTCCCAATTACAAACATCTAGTCTGAGGTACCATCCTTTTGCAAAACCATAAGGCAGATTTTATGAGATGATCCATTAACAAAAATAAATTTTAGTGTCCTAATATATGTAAACATATCAGGCTTTGAGGGAATTTAAGTCATGTAAATGCAGTTATAAAGCAAACTTAGCAGTGGCTTTTCACGGCCAAAGGCATCTTGTTTTTCCAAATACACTGTTAAGAAGTGCCAAACTTAGTAAAGTCTACAGAAAATAGCCAAGTACTTTCTTGTCTGAGTCTTATAGAATGCTTAAAAATAGCACTCCTAAGTCTGAAATGTTATAACTGTTTACAAAACCTGAAAGGTTGCATTATGCACGACTTTCTTTGCCATCAAAATGCTCTATGTTCCTGCCAGAATTTAAGAAGTTATCACTTGAAAATCACTGGCTAATCTAGCTTGTGCTAAGATGGATTTTTAATGAAAGTTTAATGAATGATAAATACTTGTTTCTTGATAAATGTTTAATTATGCCAATAATTACCAACTGCTGAAAACTACTGTTGTGTTAATAATGGCATTTTAGTACACAAGCAGTTTCATGAGTCATGATGCTGTTAAAGATCAGAATTCCATCTGTCTAATGCAAACTAGCAAAACAAAAGAAAAGTCTAATTAATATTTTGATACATTTTCCCTATACACTTAAAACGGATGTCCTTTTGTGAAAGAACAAATTTACTAGCTCCCTTTTTGAGAGAAGAATTAAATGTCTCAGATCCATTATGTTATTAATCATTACTACTATTTGAACCTAAAAACTGCAAGAGAAAAAGAAAACAAGCCAGATGTAGCATATGTATGAATGCTTATTTTTTTTTTGGAAGAGGAAAGAATGGGACATTAAGGTGATGATGAGACCAAGATTTCACCTGAAATATTTTGTAATGTTCAGGTACCACACTATGTTCGTAACATTAATCTTCAGAGCTACCTGTGACTATTTTGCTGATGTAAAAAAGCCAGCAGACTGCAACCCTCACCTCTTATAAGCAAGGGGCCAAGAAATGCGAATTGTCACAGTGCCTTCCAGTGGGGCCAGATAAAATGGAGACTTTCTTAGAAGCACAAAGAAGATAACAATACAGAAATGAAATAAATCAGGACAAAGTAAAATGAGAGAAGAGCATTGCCATGAAAAATAAGAGATCAAGGCTTTCAATGACTCCAGGATGCCTCTTAGTTTGAAAATATCTCCAATATTTGTTGTGCTCATGGTACTAATTTTGGCTCTGTCTCTCACCTAATTGCCACAATACCTGTGGACAGCCTAGCCAGCATCCTGGCAAGGTGCTAAGACATTGGGCTTTTAATGATTGAAATATGCCTTCCTCCCTGCATCAACTCCAATGTCAGGAAGTATTTTTCATCAATATATTTAAAAAGGGTTTTGATCCTTATAAATACTGAGTTTACATACTTTTACAAATGTTGAGGCTTTGTTTCTTCTTGAAGCTGTTTAAAATTTCAATTTAAATGTGTCTTTGCTTTTCACAGCAAAGATGGGAAAGAGCACTGGAAAACTTGTTTTATCCAGTAATCTTGTATCTCATGTGGGTTTGACTATGGGACCCTATAAATTATTTCCATTTCCTACATCTACAACTCTATGACACAAATTTGTTTTCTACATAAAGGAAATGTATTTTTGAGATGGTATTCTTATTTAACATTTATGTAATCTTTACTGTAAGTCAGGATGTATTGGAGGAGTATGACCTCAACTTGAGCACCTTACAGAATACTTTGATTCTGAAACAATTCTTGTAGTTCTGAGAATTGCCTGGCATCTTTGATTTATGTTTTTACTGAAAAATACTCTTTTCTGCAGATTGGCAGCAGTTCATAACAAAAAGGTAGTTAAACACAAAACCAGACCATAAACTCTAATACTGAACCAACGAAACACACTAATCAAATATCAGAAAGGAATTTTTCTTGCTGGAGAAAGAGAGTGGAATGCTCCTACAGATTAGCACAGCGAGCCTGTTAGCATCCATATAGCATCTGCAATGCAATGCATAAGTCAGTGCAGTGAAACCGAAAACAAAGCCCATCTTGACAAATGGCTGGTGGCTAATAACACTTCCTCCCTAAGATTAAGCTGGGAGAATAAAAGAACAAATGCAAAGGTATACTCAAATGTATATTGACAATTTTTCCTGTAGTTGAATCATAGCAGGCTACTGCTCTAATGTTATAAAATTACCTAGATTATACAGTAATGTATGATACAATCAGTGATAGCCTTTTTGATGCTGTCATACTGTAACACTTGGAACCTAAAGGTGGTAATATATAGATATCAATCTCATCAATATCCTGCATTTTAAATAGATGCAAAACCCATTCATCTCCTAATTTCCTACATGAAACTTTGCACTCCCAGTAACCAATATCATAAGGAAACTGTCCCTTTCAACTGAGCCAAAACATTCCTTTGACCCATGTGAGAGGACAGACTCCTGTCCCATGTAATGGGATGGGCAAGTCAGCCCCAAATCCCATTGATTTCAGGAAAATGGTCTGCTTTGCTCCTCACAAAAGACAGTAGTGTAGACCAGATAATCTTGCCCAAAAAGCTCTATCATAAATAAGAAAAATACAGATTTTATTATTGAAGGGATATAGCAATTTTCAGTTTTTAAGATATCTCAGTTCTGTCTATGAAAATTTCATTCTATTGCAATACTACAGTGAAGTTTATAATAAAAAACGCTGCTTAGAAAAATCAAAGAACTGCCTTAGTCCCATTGCACCCAGCCTTCATCCTGTATTTCAAAATCTTTGCAAACATTACTCCTCTTGAAGTCAACAAACAAAATGATTCATCCTGAATATCTCAGAAGCAGTTACATACATGCCGTATTACCAATAATATTTTGGGGGTTTCTGTGTTTTTCAGACATAGTAACATACTGGTAAAAACTGCCTGTGCCTACAGTTGCTCATTACAGCTGGACTGGGTGGAGCTACATTGTCTGGAGCTGAAAGGTTGAAGATTTCCCCTAAAAACGTGGTAGAGACAGCCATATATTAAAGTTTCACTCCACGTAAATGGAATGTCACTCTTTTATAACTACAGTCCACTATGATAATCCTCTTGGAATGCATTAATTATCATCCACCAGATAAGTGTCAAAAGCTACATTCCTAAAGGATTATCAATTCCCACCCAATTTCTACTGCAGCTGAATAAGGAAGAAAAGTTAGTGGAAAAAGAAGCAGCATCAAGAAGCTCTTAGTCTTCCCACAGCTATTCTCTACTCAGAATGAAAATACTGCCTTTCAGAACAGCTCAGCCATTCATATAGCTTTCATCACAACTGCACAAGTAGAAGAGAGCCAGTGACATGGTATCTGTGTTAAAACAGGAAAGATTTTGTCCTGTAGATTCTTTCATTATATAGCAACATTCTCATTACAAGTACTGGGAAAAAGAAAGAAAACCTTCACTGCTAGAAGGCTTCAATAAAGACCCCAAACCCAGAAAATAAGAGTCTTTCTTCTTCAAGTTAAGGCATTTTTAACCATTACATCAAATGATTTTCTACTGCCCCCTTTTTTTTTTCATATGCTTTCGCTTTTCTACTTTCGAAGAAACCAGATGCAAACAAAACTCTCAAAATTACTTCACTGAACAACTTGACTGACTACATAGGCAGGAGAAGGCACAGAAAAAGCAAAGTGTTCCAAATACATGGAACAAGACCAAAAACAAATTGTAAACAAAACTTGACGTCTGTAAAAGAAGTTACACAACCACAGCCCCCAAAATACACAATTGCTAAGATACTGAATTGCTTTTTTATAGGCTTCTGGATGTAGTTTACTACTTTTAATTTAGGTGCCTGTGTGCAGCTCTGCCACTTGTGAAAAATCAGTCCATCCAACCTCACAACAAGAGAGGAGTATGTAATCAATTGAGAAATACACACACATCCAAACACATTGATGGGTAATGCCACCTAAATCAGCACCACAAATTGCTCTGCAGGTCTAACATTACAACCTCAGTATGCTTGGAAACTGGTGGAGATGACACAGAAGAACTCTTTGCTTAAAGTAGACTTTACTGAACAAAAAAGTTAGTGGTGAGGCTCTTCATGCTACTTTTGCTTCTGAGTTATCAATGAAGTGATAGCCCTGCATGGAATTAAGCAGTGTTAGTAGTGTTTTATATACAATTCATATGCTGTAATTGTTCTTGGAGGTATTGTGCCAGGTCCTGTACAAACAGGAGCTGAGGGAAGCAATAATCCATGGAAAGGCCTTGCAGTCTAAAAACAAAATGAGAGCAAACTAATGATAGTCAAAGCATAATGTTAGTAAGGAAGAGCATTTCCCTGTGAAGATCCCCATTTAGAGTTTTCCTTCCTGACTTGCCCTAAACTAGGACAAAAGCTTACACATTACTGTGGAAGAAAAAGCCTTTTATTCACCTAATGTCCTAACAAGGACGTTTCAAGCCATTAAGAATATTGACCTCTTACTGCATTTGTTGCTATCACTATGGGGCACCATGCAGGTGGAAGTGCTGTGCAGTGAGACACTTGTGGTAGATTCCTATAGCACATTTTCTATAAGTAAGAATGTCCTGAGAAAATTCCAGTATTTTTAAGTACGTAACACTTACCCGTGTTTTCCCTGCAGTTTAAACTGAAATATAGTCATATAATTATTATATTATTATATTAGTCATATAATGTTGCTCTCTGTTGAAATCCTACAAGTTTCACCTCAGCTAATGGCTGGTTTTCAATGGGGAGTGAAGCCTTTTGGATGTGATGGAAAACTATAACAGATTTCAACATCCTTTGAGACAGAAGATCTTATAGAAATATTAAATTATTACCATAAATTTGGAATTGGTGCAGCAACTGAAATGCTGAATTGCAAGATAAATTCCTTGTTTCTTCCTGTACAAGAGTAGCAAGTATTTACTAGCACACACCACAGATCTAACACCAATCAGACTTCCACCCCACCTTGTGCAACAGTAATAACAGATCTTCCCACTGTCACTGAAATAGGATGAGATTCTGGGTTTTGTTTGTTTAACAGGGCTTTTTAAATGAAAACTTTGGGACATCTGTGGGTGCCTTGTATTATATTAACACATGCACCTCGCTGTCTCCTGTCTTAACAGTGTGTTGTCACATTTGCAGTTTGGGCAAGACAGAATTGCTCATCTTCCCCTCACAGCCCATCTGGTTTCTCCCAAGCTGCTCAGGCGACAACACTCTAAAGAAAAAGCGATGTTATCAGGGGCACGTACCAATATATATCACATATTGCAGCATGTTTTGTCATTTACAATGCATCATAAAAAGTTACATTACATCTGACCTACAACATGATGTAATGTAAAATGACATGCTTACATTGAACAACATTACATTACTCAAAAATCTGAATTTAAAGAAATAAGCATGGGGAGGGGTGTCTATTTATTTATTTGGAATGCTATAAATTTTGACAGACACTAAGTCAGCCAAGAAAAAGGGGGAGGTGGAGCAACTAAATATTTAACTGCATGGCTGCTTAGTCACTTGCTAATGCCATTTTTTTACAAACAAATAGAATTAAATAATACACGATGAGATCTGTTGTACATCTTTAATATTAAACACAACAGATGATATAATCACAGAAATAATGCCAGTAACTTTCAAGGTGTAAAACTGTAGTCAATTTTCTTCATGTTTTAGTACTAAAAAGAGTAACGATCAAGCTGTAAAAATGCATTTTAAGGCTTTCTGTTGGATTTTTAAGAGCAAGAGCGGAAAGCAGAGTGCTCGGTACATTCCACAGATCTGCTTTTTAAGAATCAACATGGTACACACCATGTGAACTGTCACATTAATAACCCTATGCTGATATTCAAATTTTCTGTCTTAAGCTAAAGAAAGATTGAATACCCTGCTGTTGTGTGGCCAAGATTGAAGAGGTGTCTCACTGACATTGTTCAAAGTTTATGAAAATATATGAATGCTCAAATGTCATTGGCTTTGCGCCTCCAACAGACTGTGGTTTTATGAGAAATCAGTCTTTTAATCAAAATGATTGAATACCTTAAGGTCGAATCCAAAGATATCAGTTAATATCTAGAAACGTGCTATTTCTGCGTGTTTTGCCAAATTTGTGGAGCATTTTAAAGTGTTAATTTGTGCATCCCATATTGAAAATTGATCTTGAGTTTTAGCTTTTTGTCAAGCAAAAACATATGGTTACAAGCTCTATGCATTTTATGTGACGGCTGTTGAAGCTGTCACATGTGCAAACTTGATAACCGATGTGACACATACGCAAATAATTTGCTTGTTTAGTAACAATTCAAAGATTCATTATTCATGCAAAAACACGTTGTTTTTTAAAAATGATCAGATGGAAGTAGTCTTCATTTTGCACAATCTAGTCTCATTGGTGTGCAAACACTGATAAAATAAAGCTGGGAACTAAGTGGTATTAAAACAAATCCAAGAATATGGGTATTCTCAGATAATTATTGAACCAGATGGTGTTTTTTGTTAATTCTGCCATCAGTCTGAGAACTTGATGTCTTACATCTGCACTTGGTAAAATAAATTTTGCCACTGACATTATTTCAGTTTTCTTAAAATATTTCAATCAATTTTACACCAAGATTTGCAAACATCTGCCATTCTACATGACTGTGAGATGAAATTATTTGGGGGAAAAAAAATTCTTAAGAAAACACTTATCCTAAATTTAACTTAGGCTTAGCATTTCTGCTGCTAAGCTGTCTGAAATACTACTTTATGAATATTATATATAAAATGCTAATCATGTGCCAAAATACTGCTACCTTCAGTTTTGGAAGGAAGAATCTACATAAACCAGTGAAGAGCTGCAGGTTCATTTGGGGCTGCCATCTTGGGATTTTACAGTCCCTTACTTTATTCTGAAGGTTGAGAGGCTAGAACTTCATTGGCACAGAGCTAATTAAAACTTCTTCCCTGGCCTCTGTAAGAGTAAACAAACAAACAAATCTGGAATATGCGACCAACCTATTTATATCTACTTCAAATCAGTGGATAGAAAAAGAATCCAAACAGTCATTTAACCAGTAGCTATGTTACTCACCCTAACAGAACTCCTCATAAACATTATCACTCAAGTATTGTACCTCATAAACAGATGTGCTCAATCACTTATGCATGTTTGACACCATACATAGCACTTAGATACTTCCTTTCTGTGATCTAAACCACGGCATTTCTTGAAAATTCAGCTGTAACGGGCAATGAAACTGTAGTGCTGGCTTAACTACTACACTGCTCTACTACAGCAAATCCCAAATAAGACCCCTTTCACATATGATAGAATAGATAATCTCCCCCTTTTGCCAGTAAATGCATGCTCTGCAATACAAGCTGCACCCTAGCAATCATTCGATCATCAGAGGCACCATGTGCCATGGCATTTCATTTACACCAGATATCATAATTGTGTGAACTTATTTATGAATTCTGCAACAGCTGTGGGAAAATCCCTACCGTTTTCTCAGGCTGGTGAGGTTTTATTAGAGTGCTTTGCTATTCTAGCACCATTGTGTGGGTAACACAGCAGAGCACACCTGACCTGGCACACCAATGCGAGTCTTCTGTAGCGTGCACTTGAGCCGTGTGCCTTTGGTTCCCAGTCCTGGAATACCCTCCTGCTCTCTGGTCTGAGAGAAGAAGGCAGGAACATCCCTGTGTAAGGTGGTACTTAAGAGAGAAATGACTCTTTGCATGACTAGGAATCCCACGTGAAAATGTGCAGACTTTGGTAGGGATCCCTCATGAAAGCCTCCTTCAATGCCTTTTACTTGACGAGAAATGGGAGGGATTGCCAAGGGCTGTCTGCAAAAGGGAAATTTCGGGGAGAACTGGTATGCCTGTCTGCATAAGCATAAAGTTAGGATAAAAGCTGTTTCTCTAGAGACAGATCCAAATCTCCTGAAATGAACCTAGAGTCAGATCAGATGTTCTGTGGTGCACTGATTTATCTTGCCATAAAATGGAAAGTACAGCACAGTACTGCACTAAGATTTGTTTACTGCATCTAATCTGACTGACTGGAGGGTACCATGACACAAACCCTCACACCAGCATTTTGTTCCTCAGTGCTCTGACCTGGGACCCATTCTGGGGAGAATCCAGAATTCCCCATCAGTTTACAAGCAAAGATTGTCTATGAACAAGAAATCAGGGCACTCTAGAAAGCAAAAGAAAAGAGGCACATGGGAGCACATCTGTGGCTAGATATTCCTTGCACGAGGTTGGGACACATTGAGGGTATTCAAATCTGGGCTTAAGAAGTGCCCCAGCATCCCCAGTTACATGTACCACTTCCTACCTCCCAAGCTGAGAAAAACCAAGTTGGGGGTGAATTACAAAAATTAAAGATATGCTCCTCAAAAAAGAAGTAAACAATTCACCTTCCCCAAAAGTAGAAAACACTAGCTATTAGGATATTTTAAATCAGTTTTAAAATCATTCACATGGCTTTTTTTTTTTTTTTAGAGTACAGAAGCCGATGATTGTTTTTTATGTCTTTTTTTTTTAATCTTTTGGTTCCCTGTCATAGCTTGAGGCATGCAAGCTGGACAGAAGCGATATGAATAAATGTATTAAAAATATGCTCAATATATTTTGAGGTAAACAACATTTTATTATCACAAGGTGGCTAGTTTAAAAAATGTAGACATAAAAGTTAATTTGTAGCTATTAATTGAATACTATTTTAACATTATTCTCATCCAGTATCAGACAGTTGGTTTAAAAAAGTAAAAAAGACTGATATGGAATGTCTTTTTTTTTCCCTTTTATAGACTTGGCAAAGACCATCAGTTTATGGCCTGTTTCGTTTCTTGCCAGTAGACAGCACTGAAAGTTATAAAACTAAAACAATTGCTTTCATTTATATCTTTTCCTGATTACTCTGATAGCTGAAATGTCTGAAGAAGTTCAGAATCTGTAAAGCCTGTCACATTATAGAAACATGTCTCTTTAAACTAAATGTGAAATTCCAGTAATTGAAGTGATAAATCTACTGTTTTTGCTGGGGTACTTTTGATGAGAACTATAGTAGTAAATTAGAAATTATTCTCTGCTGTTATATCATGGTAAAAGCCTTTCCATTATCTGTTGTCAGTCACTAGGTATGGGCAAATAACTCAGTTGTCAATCTAACTGTGAAACCTTAAGTTCTGGGAATAATCAATAAGGAAAAAAAACAAAAACTCTCTATTATCTTCATGTAATTCTTTAGACAACTTGAAGTTGTTTTTTCCCTTTTTATTTCTGCACATCTCATTTATTCACAGATATATTGGATATCTTAGAATATTTCATTTTTTATAGCAAGGTTCATGTCAGCTCGTTTTCAAGTGGTATATGAGAGTTACATTTCAATATGGGTAAGCATCTCTACCTATGTGTCTATATGCAATTTTACACATGATACAGACTTAATTAAATTAGCAGTAAAAGCCACCTATATTTTATTATTGATTTTTCAGCTATACTATTTATTGCCTAATATTTCTACTTTAAAAGTCCATGATGTTTTGCTCCTTCACGGATTCATGTAAACACCATGTACCACAATGAATCTGAGCGTGAATACAAAAAAACAACTATTATATGCCATGTACTTACATTAAAACTGGATTGAGTGAAAAAAAAAAAAGCAAAAAAGCAAAAGCAATCATTTACATCAGCTATGATGTCAAACCTTTGCAGCCTTGCTTGGTGCAAGAGAAAAAGAAAGCAGCTCAAATAGTTCTTAGCTCTGACACCTACTTGCTCTGCAGCCATTGCTTATGTCATGTAACCTCCCCTTTCCTCATTCCATCAATAGGTAAAATAGAAGAACAAAGTCCCAAAACAAATCCAAACTCATCTCATGACTCAATCCAACTGTATTGAAATGAATTTTGGGAAGGATTTGTGGCTAGAACTACCAGCTTTTAACATTTTTAAACATTTTAACATTTTTAAAAGCTATTACTTATTTAAAAGATGGCTGGAATAAATGGCTGGAAGAGCGCTGAAGCAACATTTTCCTGTTCATGTTTACATGTAAATTGTTTGAAACCTTTTGATCTAGGATTACTTACAGACACAGAATAGGAACTGAAATATGCAATCAGAGAATGTTTAAATAGGATATTTTTTTCCTTTCTGATTTTACCATCTAATGGAAATAGGTGCAATTTGTGAAATTTGGATATAGGTACAAATACCAAGTCCCGGAAATTTGAGATTCAGATTCAGGGTTCTGAAACAGTCTCAAGTTTATTTTCTGTATTTTAGAGGGAAATAATTATCTGCAAGTAAGAGGTGAAAATTACTGTTTCAGCAGTGAGTTTGACCTCCTAATATTAGAATAGTGAGCAAATAATCATTAAAGTATTTGAAACTGAAACTAAAGTCAATCAAGGAGAACCAAAGAAAACAAGTACAAAACTATGTCTAGCAATTTTCTCAGTAACTACTAAGAATATTAACAAAACTTAATACATTTATATACTTCAATTTTGTGCACTTGGAAAAAATACTGCATAAGGAAAAAAAAACATGCTTGTAAAGGAAGAAATTCTTGGGTTGTTCCACTTTAAAACCAGATTCTATCAGTTTAATCTTGTATGGAAAAACTTGCTTTGGTACTCAAAGAACAAAGTCACAGGCATAAAACATGAAGTACTAGTCCAGCTTCCTCTTTGGATTTACTTTTAAAGAGAGAGGGAAAGGAAAAGGGAAGAAAATGAGAAAAAAAGAGATGAAGTAAAAATTTAAATCTGAAAACCAAAGACGTATAAGGGACAACAAGAAATGCAATATGAGAAAGAATGTTGGGGTTAAATTTAGAATTTTTTCTTAAATACTCAAAGGATTGGTCTCTTGCTATGGCCTTGTTTTTGTCAGAAAGATTTATATCTCAATTCCCCTAGTTACAGGGAACTGTATCTAGTTGCACTAGAGCTAATCCTAAAACACAGGTGCACCTCACTTGCTTTCTATTAGGTTCACACAAATTTAACTGCACACTGTACATTATATGATCATGAAGAATAAGGAGAAAAAACAGAGAGGGTGGAGAAAGGAGAGATTAAATGAACACAAGCAATCAAATTCACCGTACAGTGAGGAGAAAATTCAGATACTTCAGTAGAAAGTAAAGGAAAAGAGAAACATGTCAGCTCTAGTCTGAGATGAATTATAGAGAGGAGTTTCAAAAAGGGAATGAAACAAACCAAGAATGGGATGCATGAACCCCAGCACATCTGAAAGACTTTCTGAAGTTCTTTCTATCTTTCCTCTTTTGTGAGTACCTTCTATTTAGCTAGCAAGGATATCTGTAAATCCATGCTTTCTAGGACACTGTCTGAGAGCACCACAGCTGATTAAAACCAGACTACCTTTGTGTAGCCCCACCCTTTTTTAAAATTTTTTTAATTACTTTAAAAAATAGTCACTTTTCAAGTTAGATAAAGCTCATACAAAGCTTAAGAGAAAACTGAAATCTGACTATCCAAACTCCATTCTACAGGATAATTCTATTGGCTTGGGACGGTATGTCCCATCACATAGCATAAAAAGGTTTTCTTGCCATCTGGCTCCTGAATAAACTGCTATACTATAACCTAGTGTCTGTTTGTCAAGAAATTTGATAGTCTGGTTTCAGTTATAACTTGTTTTCATTTTCTAATTTTTATTCATGCTGTCTGTGATTTTCCATGACTGGCCGCTGTCTGGTGATGCTCTTTGGAAAGTCTGATAAAATCCATGCCAGCTATTTTTTCTTCATGTGAAATCAAAAGAGTAGGAGATCTATTACTATGAAAAAACCAAATGAAAATAAAAATGTAATTCAGATGCAGCAGGATGTTGGAAATTTGCATGTATATACTACGTATTGTTAAAAATACACTCACATTTGAGACAGTAAAGAAAGATTAGAAAACACAGCTAAATGACTGAAATTCGCCTCTCTGTAGACTCCACAGCCAAACTAATGAAGTTCTAAAGTCTTTTATGAAGCAAAACTTATTGTATAAAATTTTGTTCTGATATCATTAATAACCATCATGACACTTACAAAAAGAACGCCCTTCCAGTAACACAATACCTGTAATCATGTTCATACATTATAATGTAGGACTGAAAGGGAATTTGGGCTATTACAGATTAAAAAATGCACAAAATGAAGACCAATGGCAGGGAAATGTATCAAAAAAGATGTACAGAAGAAATTTTTCCACAGATAGAAAATGTTAAGATTATAAAAATTACTTGCATCCTTATTGTGGCAGTAAACACGGAGACTTTCAAAGCAAAAACATTAGCACCTATTTAAACATTGGAATTTTAAAAAACTGCACTAGAAAAAAAACAATTAACAAGGTAATCCTTTTACAACACATAGTCTTTCAGCTAAATAAAAAACACATGCTTTCTGAAAAGCATAAAATAGGAGAAATCATGGCATGAAAAGGAAAAGAAAAGTTCAAAACATTAATGCCTCTCCATAGGTGGGAACTGAGAAAAAAAAACCCCACGGTAAAATATTGTGTAATGAAGACTTCACATTTTATTCATCAATAAACAAATTTCACAATGGGAAATGATGATATTCACAGCCAGTGGTATTCTGACTTAGATTTAGTCCTTTTCAAGTCAAGAGAGAAACTTGGGATGACTAAGACTCAATTCAGTATTAGAATGCAGTTCATAGTCTGACCTGCTCAAAACTGCCCTAAAGAAACATTTCTTTGAAGAAGGTCTCTTACAGTCAGTATTAACAGTTGTTAAAATTCATTTACTCTCCTCAGTTCTATTTGCCTCAGGACTTGATTTCTGATCAACTTCAGATCTCATACATGCTGAATTCACTTAAAAGATGGACTTGATGATTCTTGTGGATCTCTTCTAACTCAGAATATTCTACAACTCCTGTCTGTAACTTTTGATTATTTTTTCTTTGTTTTCATACCTTAACTGGAAAAAATCCTTAAGGATGTGAAGTTTGTATGCCAAAATTCACATGCATAAGACAAAACTGTAGACCTGAGCAACTGCGCAAAGCTTATGCTGTAAACCAAATGACTTCAACTGTTGCAATTCCTGTTTTTCAAAGTTTAACAATGATAACATAATAGTGCATTATACTTGAATAATCTCAGTTTCAGGGCAAATAATGACTTTATGGGTCTTCTCTTTCATCTAATTTCCAGAGAAGGTGCATGAAGTTTCTTCAGTTAGCTTCTTTCTTTAATATGGTGATTTTCTAGATTTTTACCTCAGACAGAATATTAAGAATATTAAGAAAGTTTGGTCTTGTTGAACTTGGCTGAAAGACAATGGAAAAATACAGAAGGCAACAAAACCCTTTGGAATCCACAAATTCAAGACTGTATCTCTTCAGGCAAAGTTGGGCTGTGGAGTCCATGTTCTGATTTTGGGATGGCTAGGGGCAAGCTTCACACAACAATAAAACTGAAATCTTTTGAACTGTCACTCAGGCTTTAGGTTCTGGTTTATAACAAAATCACAGCTTAAAAAAATTACTTTTTCTTCCCTCTTAGTCATGAACAACTGAATATTTTTCATGACTTTTCTTACCTCTAAACTGCAGCTGGCATAGCCAAATTTGATCTTGAATGAAAAGGGACCTCTAAACATCTATATGTCCATAGGAATACCTAACAAACACCCACCATATCTGAAAATGGGTTTTAAATCCTTCTTTAGTGAAGATGGCTTAAGTAGTACCTAATTTAGGTTCTAGTCCTTCCAGTTAGACACTTCACTGTATTGATCACTCACAAGCCACCTCCACTAGTAAATCTACACAGTTGATAGTGGCAAAGCCTACTCTACTTCAAATAAACCTCCAAGGCATAACTTTTGGCCTGAAGTGAAAATTTCAGCTAATCTGTAACAGGTACACTGCTGAGAAACTCCTATCCTGCATCTCCATTCAATACATTAACAAACACTAATTTTGCAGAATAAAAAAATGGGGTTTTTATATGCAGATAGGGGGCTTAAAAATCAGCTATGGCACTTCCAGTTTCACCCTTTGAAATCTGAGTTCCAGAGGAGGAGAGCCACACAGGTTCAGAAACACCCATGAGTTTATCCTTCAGACTTGTAAATGCTATTTCTTCCAGAGAGATCACCACACTGCTACAGCGAGGCACCGTATTTGATTGTTGTTCAAATTCCTATGTTTAATGGTGGTATAAAAAAGAAAGCGAGACTAGAGAAAAATAAGACTTTTACTAAGCTGTTATTGTCCCCTCTGGTTTGCTTCCAGGCCCCTCAATTTCAATCCATGTTGTTCTATTTTGAGGATGTTTTCAGATGCATTGAAGTGCACTTCGACAGATCCTTGAAGCACAACATGGATTGAAATGAAGTTGCCTGAAGATACTAGTAATAGAAATCTTTGACACAGAACTGCACATTGAGAAATTGCTTGATACTTATTAGAAAGCTTCATGTTAATATAACATTGCTAATACAGAGCTCTATGAAAAAGATTAATAAAATTTTGTTAGAAGAATTTGCGAATGAAGCAGCAGGTTTGGGGAAGGAAGGAAGGAAGGGACATTCATAAATATTTAACAGGCAGCAGCCCATCCCTCAAACTCCTCAAAATAAAGCAAAAAAACCCCAACCCTTAAGTGCACATTTACATTATCATTTACAGATTTAAAGTTACCTGTCCCCCTATTCTTCACCTCTTCCCACGACAGAGAAAGAAAAGCAGGTACAAGTATAAAATATTAAAATGCTACTTTTCCTATTTTAGCATCCAAATTCCAGAGAAACTGGTTGCAGAAGAAAAAAATAGAAGCATTCTATAAATATTTTTGCTTCTACATGCGGATTTCATAAGTAAGATTCAGGCCTAAAACACTTGTAATACTTGGGTCATTAATCCTTCCCTATTAAGGAAGTTTATAAAGGAAGTAAAGACAGACCTTCAGCTATCATGGACCAAACAGTGGTATCTCAATAAACCTGGCAACTACTTAAAATACCCTTATGGGATGACATTTTAAAGAAAAAGGGAAATCTATTACTTATGGTCCCAATCTAACTGATAGTAAATTTCCCTTCTCCTCAGTAGATGTTCTTCCCAGTAGAGATTCCCTTCTCCTCAGCAGATGTCCTTCCCAGTGGAGATGGCAGGAAAATGAGGAACACTTACTGCTCTAGCTCTCAGCTCTTGAGCATGAAATGCCCTGACCTACGTGAGACAACACAGCATAAGCACGAATCCACGAATGCTAATTAATTCACAACTGTCTGGCTTTTACCTCTGGCAGATTTTTGCAGTGGCATAATTAGCTGCTGCAGACCAAGTCCTTCCTCCTGTTTACATGTGTTACCTTGATCATCAATAGTAGCAATTCAGTTCTGCCGGGCAGATACTGTCCACTAACAAACAGGATTTAGAAATAAATACTAAAAGTAGGCTTTTTGTGGACAATTTGCAGTAGGAGGTGAAGAGTCAAAATCACAGGATGCCTCATATGGTATTGCATGTAAGGGAGAATGGCAGACAGTCAAATGTAACTTCTTGCAGATGCCTGCTATTTAGTTGTTCTACGAAGTTTTATTAACAGAACCCAAACAAAATTGCTGCTGATTCCCTGTTCCCAACTTAAGCTAAACTCTAATATATTAGAAGAAATATGTAACATTATTTTGCATGCAGACAAACAGAAATGAATCAGCTCAGCTGCCCGCTGGCGGTATCTGAGATGCTGAAGGCTATTTGAAAGGTCCACCTGGGTCAGACAGGCCAGAGGATTCACTGAACACCACGCCTTCCTGGAGAGTCGGTGGCAGCTTGGAGGGCAGCTCAAATCCAAGCATGTGAGCTGTGTGTGAGCAGCCCAGCCAGGTGCCCATATGTATGAGGCCAACACAACTCTAACTGTGACCAGTTTTTAGAATCCAGGTGCTGGTTTCAAGCATTAACATACTATCCTATTTCCACAGACTGTTTGACCAGGCACATTTTTTATATTCAAATTGCTCTACACATATCTCAGAATGTGTTTAAATGAAGAACAGGAATCCTAATTTGCCATATCTACAAGCTATGGTAAATAGCATGAAGTCCTAAAATAGATATTCTACATTTTAAAACAGTTTGCTATTTCTTTAGAAATCCTCTGTTCACAATAATTTCTGCCTGTGATGAGTGGGATCTCCTAGCCTAATCCATGATATGCTATACTCTGTGTTGAAAGTTGTTTTAAAAATTAGTACTCTTTTCAGTCTTTTACAATAGTCAGCTTTGTTAACATACTCTGTTCTTCCTGGCAAGTTAGGACAGTGCGATTCCTCAGCCATGGATATGGTAACTATCCAAAACTGGATAGTCTTGTAAAGACTAAAGAAGTGCCATGTTCACAATTTTGGGAAGTTTCAAACAGGGAAGACATTTTGGGAAGACAGAACAAGTCGTATCTGTCAGAAGGTCATGATCAGAAGTTGCAAACTGGGAAGAAATATGACTATTAGGAGTGGTAAGTAATAGAGGGGGAAGGGACTAAAAAAGTAAAGGAAGTCATAAAGTAACTTGTGTAAAAATAAGCTAGAACATGAGATAATGGTGACAACAAAGAGGCAAAAAGGTAAGAAGAAATGGACTGGAGGAGTAGGAAGAAAGTAAAGCAGAAAAGCTGGAGAAAGTATTAACAGCCAGAAGAATGTTCTGTCAGGAGGACAGGAATAGGAGAAAGAAAAGGGTGAAAGTCTAAAGATAAAGTTAAATGAGTAAAAACAGAACAGATGAAAGGAGTGAGTAATGAACAAGCAAAAATGACAGAGGTACAAGGAGATATGAAGGCAACACTACTACAGAAAAAAAAAAAAAAAGGGAGAGAAAGAGTTGAGGGAGGAGCCCTAGGGAAGAATGGAACAAATGTGCCAGGTGCTCTGGGTTCAATGTCAGAAAAGTGACCTCTTCATATGAGCATACTACTTGGTTTTAAAAAAAAAAAAAAAGAAAAAAAAAGAAAAGGAAAAGAATACAATAAGAGCAATAGCTATCATAAGAATCTAAATTTATTTGTTAATCTTTTCCCCACCAGAAGCTGAAGAAATCCTTTCAAGAGAATTTTTATTGGTAGAAATAAAACATTTTGAGATGCAAACTTGTTTGGTTTTGCCTAATATGCTAAAAGCTTACATTCAATTAACAAAATACAAGCCAAGTTTGGGAAAGAAATTCGTTTCTCGAAAAAAAGAACCTACAGGCATTCAACAGCTCCAAGTAAAATGGTAAGGCCTTTTGTCTTAAAGACCAGAAATGCAACAGAAACAAAATATAATAAAAAATGAAAATCCAGGTACAGGAATTATGTATTTCATACTGAATAATTATTTCTGTACTGCCCGTAAATCCTCTCTGGTAAGCTGTGCATCTAAAACTCATCGAACTGCCAAGGGGTAAACGCAGCTCCATCCATCACACAGCCACTTGACAAATACATTCCATAATAGAAGTTTATTTTTATGGGAGGCTGAATCAAGGACTTTCCCATGCATACAAAAACTTGTCAAAATTATTTATGAGTCTTGCTGAGACACACAATATGTCATATCAAACTCCTATTTTCCTTCCAAGCACAGACTGTCAATATCTCTGCTACTATCAATAATGTGGAACACCGCTGCTATAGGCCCTCAGGATTTTGAGGTCATTTGCCCATCCTAGGCTGCTGCCAGACGTTGTCTCTAGCTGCAATGCAGCTGAGGAGAGGTGTATTTACAGCCTCTATGAGGTGTAGCTAAGGTAAGCACTTGGGACTGCAATCAAAGGCTTTGCCAACATAAAATAAAATGGAAACATATGTTTGAAATATTACAGTTGATTGTATCTAGAGTTATGAAAATAATGAAACAACTTTCACTGGACTAAATTAGAAAATCCAAAAGCTTACCAGCATTTTCTGGCATAATTAAACAAATAATCACTTCTGATTAATATGTTTGCGCCTTTCTGAAACTATGCTAAGGAAAATCCTCACACAACAAGGCTACTAATATCCTTTCTGACCAGAAAGTTTGTTGAAAATCGCATGAACTTTGAAAATAAGGAAGTAAAACTCCTGAAACAGAATTTATTTAGTACAACCTGTTTTGTTTGCAAAAGAACATAAAAAGTCTTAAAGAAAATACCATTATTTTTGCTAGTGGGCCCAAGCACTCTGTGCAAAAAGCATTTAGTTTTCTGAAGGCAATAGCCCTACACCTTGTTTAGCCATATTAAATAATTTCAGCAATATTAGTATTTTTGCTGGTTGTTTCACAAACACAATACAATCACAGTGTATCCTGTCTGAGATGTGGCTGAACTTGACACTAATATTTTGAACCTTTTCGATACCAGCCTTTCCTTACCATGCTGGACTACCCTTTTTGCCTCTCCTGCTGTCACCAGCTCTGCAGGAATGTCTGCAAGAGGTACTCCCCTCAAAGGAAAAGCTGCAGGTTCATCTCAGCCCAGTAGCTGCTGGATGTGAAAGACTGATATTTGGGAAGTCACTGAGCTTCTGAATCCTGTAAATTTTTAGCTGCCCATCCATGAATGATAGCATGCTCCAGGAATAAACTATCCAAATCTGAGAGAAAGAATTTCTTCAATGAAAGCTCATGGTGGGAGATTTATTTAGCTATCCCCTCAGATTCAACCATCATAGTAGAGGAGATCACACTGACACTGGAATTAGCTTTGAAGGAGCTGTCTTAGGTATTGGAAAGAATGTGGTGGCAGAAACATAGAAATCTGTTGAAAATGCACACTGCGAAGACAGAGGTACAGTGCTGCCAGGATTACATTGTTTCCAGTATTGCATGCAGGACATCAAAACATGCTGATGCAAAGAGTTACTTTTGTAAACCCCAGTGTCTTCAGCAGCAAATATTCCAAATATCCATCCAATGGCAGCATTGTCCCAGCCACTGAATTTGGTTTTGGAGCAGCTGGCTGGGAAAGTGCATAAGGCACTAGGCATACATGTAAAAACTTATATGTTCACTCCCATCAGTGACATATATACTCAAAACCTTATTTTCCAAAAGGTATGGTACCTGCTGTGATTGGTACAGACGGAAAAAAAGAGCATCCCTGATGAGTTCCTTTACTGTTTGATGGGCTGACAATTACCACACACTCAGTTAACCTACTGCAGGGTCACTTTATGGATCTTGAAAACCTATGTGTGGTCTGGAAGAGTTTTCAGGCTGAGATCTAAAGGGTGGACAAATGCTTCTTACACGACTGTACAATGCCTGTCCCAGGAAATCAGAGACTATTAAATTCTACCATCTCACAATCACCAACTCCTATAATTGATAGCATAAAACCTTGCAATAATAATAATAAATAATGAGGAACAAGACAATAATTTGATTGTCAAATTAGAACTAACCTTACAGAAAAGACTACAAAAAAAGGATTTCTCATAATTTTTAATTGTTCCACTAAAATAGGTTTGCATTGTTGTCTTCAATTCTTGTGTGCCTGGAGAGAATTTAGAGAAGACTGTTTACAGCCAAGTCAAGGAAAAAAAAAAAAGCACTGGTAGCCCATGTGAACATATCCAAGTTTGTCCAGGAGATGCATTTCCAGTACTTAAAAAACCTTCCACTTTCTTATAGCATAAGGGCAACAGAGCTATTTAACAATTTTTGTTAGTGGCTTAAAACTGTCAGGAATCTGAGGTCTTTTTAGTGGTATACTTTCCACATGACGTAGGTGCAACTCATTTTGTCCCTAACAGAAGCCGTCATGCCTATTATTCTTTGAACACTGCACTGAAATGTACCTTTTAGAAGCAGAACAATATAATCCTATTGATTTCCCTCAGCCCTAAAATGTAATAATTTGAGATTATTTTCAGGCAACAATAAGGCTTTATGACCTAACAGCTGATCACTTTTTTATACTTCACCACTGACGTGTATTACTAAAACCAGAATCCCAGCTCCTGTTAAAGGATATTTATAAACACAATTACTTATTTTAGTTTAATGTTCCTGTGATAAATCATATGCTGCTAATAAAGTGCTGTACTTACTGTACCACTCTTATCTTCTGAGACAGGGAAGATGGTGCCAAAACTGACTGAACAGGCAAGAAAGAGTAACCACTGTATTTTATACTTCAGGAGACAGCAGTAACTGACACACAGTAACTGTCCTTTTACCCAAAACTACTTTGCAATATTACAAGAAGGAGACAAGTCAAAGATTAAAAGATGAACAATCTGAATCATCAGTGACTTTCCTGAATCCTGAGTAGCCATTTAACACTTGAGCAAAATAAAACAGTAACATTCTGACTAACAGCAGTTTATATTCTCTTTTCACAGGTCTTAATGACTGCACTAGAATGGGGAAGAAGAGGAACTACCTTGCTGCATTCCAGCTAAAAGGCAAGACATTTTTAATAGCACTATAGATATAAACTTTTAGAGTGCATGATAGTATAATATACTAATTTATAATAATATAAGCATTAGTTTTCACTTCTTATCCTTTATTTTCTTCTTTAGAAGTACTTGAATGAAATTACGTGGTTTGGCCTCTTCCTTGCATTGGTCACATTTTTTTCCTAGTAGAAAAAACTACTCAATCTCAGTTGCCTTTGGAAGAATTTCTAGGAAGGAAAGACATAAGAATACAGTTGCTCTATGGTAGCTGCTCTTTTCTCACACCAAAGATGTGTTTCACTCCTGCAATGTCCTTAAGCAAACATTTTCCTTCTCTTTCTGTCAAACTAAGGAACTTTGTTAGCAACACCGTAGGACAGGAGATAACTATAGAGCTCTCTAATTGTTAAGCTCTTGCAAGGGCTGAGCCTGATCATTCACTGAATTGTTGAGTTGATGGGATTCGTGTAGCTGGTTATAAATTGATAATCTAAATTAATTCATTCAAGCAGAAATCGATTTTGTAACTCCTTGAGAGCTTGTAATAATGCTTACCTCCTACCGTTAGCTGCATTCTCCGTTTCATAAAGCTGGTCGGAAACAGCTGGATTCAGGTGACCTGCTAGCTCATTAAATCTGTTACATGTTCCTCCTGGTAAATGATATTAAGCTGAAATGTCCTTGCGTTGATTTTTTTTCCTTTAATTTTATGACAGAAATAACCTAATTTGTAACACAAAATAACAATCTCCTTGGATTACTTTGCCTTGTTAAAATATTTTATGCATTTTTCATTTACACGAAGGTAATGGAAAAACACTTAAACTATCTGTTATTTAAGCCACAAGAGATATGTTACTGAAAGTCTGATAGCTGCAAAAATGATTGCCTCTTCATAGTCTTTGCTTTATATCTGTAATAAAAGGCGGACAATTCAATTCATCGGTTAGTAAATAAAGTACGATAGTTTTTATTTTATTTGCTCTGCATTGCAAGAACTAAAATCAGATTGCTTTTTGAATTCATTTAAAAATGGGATCATTACTTTCCTTTTTTAGCTCTAATGCAGAATGTTCGGTGTCTATTTTGAATGTTATACCTTTTTTAAGATATAAAGTAAATATTACCTAATTCTGAATGTCAGATTAAAAGCATAAATTTCTTTCATTGACTCCTCTATAATTACTTAAATATTGGTGTCAGGACTGTCAGTAAGAAGTCATAATTGAATCTGAGCACCTCAGTATGGATCTGATACAAAGCATAAACACTTATTTCTCAGAACCTGATGACTTCCAACTATCAACTTTTATGACAAGTATAGAAGTGTCAAAAATTACACTGCTGGAATGTGCTGCAAGGCAAAAATACATGCTTGCCACAAGATAAAGCCCAAATTCTACCAAGTCCAGTGCAGAAACAGCACCTGTTAGGGAATGGGAAAATGTGATGCTGCTCTTCTATACAGTCCATACTTCACATATGTAAAAGGATAAAGACAATCCTGAAGTGAAAAGCTTAAATATGCCCTTGAACATTCCAGTTTGCCATTTCCAGCAGACGTCACTATAGAGCAAGGATTCATGCAGGCTGAAAAAATGGCAACACTATCCAAAGGAATTACGATAAAAACATTTAAGAAGGCTTAGCTATTAAGATAATAGTAGCTAAAATCTGAATTATTAGCTTATTAAAATTAAAGATCCATATAAAGATAAACCATCCTTTTAATTATCAGAAAGAAAAAGCAGTATTGATTTCAAGCTTCTGGCAATAACAAAGCACAGAAGAGCATAATACATACAAAATATGCCTGTCTTTCGGGATGCATGAAAATCACAACCATAACACTAAGAAACAGACATGCATAAAGTATCATGTTTTCTAACATAAACCTACATGTGATAGATATTAATGCAATGAACATGCAGCCATATATACCACTACCCATAAAGAAGAAACTGCTTTTTCACTCATATATTTGTCTACATTTATCATCACCAAGCAGCCTTTACTCATTCCCAAAATCCTAGTATTTACCTACACACAGAATCATCAACATTCTGTCCAATAGCATTTATTCACGAACACAAAAATCAGCGTACAGTAATAGTGAAAGGTGATAGTAGCTTTCAGAAACATAGTGAATGTTAACATGCTGATGAAATATCTAATATTCTTTTCCTATTTCAAAGAAACAACATTAAATAATTCTACCCACACAGTATTTTTGTTTTAACTTTTACTGCCTTAAGAATTAAAACTGTGAAGTCCATTCTGTGCTGTGGCTTTCAATCCTGACTGGCTGGAGTTTGTCTGAAAGACAAATGCTACTCAAGGTAGTGCAAGGCTAAATGTTGTAGGCAAGTCTCTGGGAAGACTTGTCTCTGAGACATAAATTCTAATGACAAAAGGCACATAAAGGGAATTTTTTCACTATACCATACCTCAAACAATGCGTCCTGTTTCCCCTGTGAGCTTGGGTAATTTTTCTGGCCTACACAGAAGCATCAGGGTGAACTTTTCCCCAATTTTCTCTATTGCTTATGGTCTGATATTTGCATAATATAGAGTGAAGTACTGTCCATGCTTGATACAGACTGGAGACTGTAAAGCAACATAGAACACTGCCTTCCAATACTGGGGCAGAATGAGGGAACAAAGAAATTTCTTTCCCATTGTCCCTCCCCATGAGTGTTGGCTCAATGGCCATTGGCACTGGGGTCTTTGTTCTGTGAAAGGGAGCACTTGTAGTTACAGCAACTACTTGCAAACACTTTTACCACTTTTCTTGAAGCAACAATGTAGAAACTGAGCAGAAAAAAATGTTCATCAGACTGCACCCATGGATATTTCCACTGGCCAACTTGCGGAGTGTTGGAGAAGTGTTCCAATGACTGAGAGAGGAGACTGGAGGTTCTGGGGGCTGACAGCTCACTCTCAACTTGAGAACTCAGCATCTGAGCTTTGTGACTGAGTTATCTTATGGAGCTTGAGAATTTTTTTGGTGTGCTTCCTTGTTAATTTTGTTTAGAAGTTTTTCTTAATGACTAACGAGTTGTAAGTTTTGAGGTGCCTCATTCAGCTATGGCTCATCCTCATGGTGCACTCTCAAACAGGTGCTTCTAAGTGCCAAGAGGGGCATTGAAGTGTTATTCCTCTGGAGAGGAAAAAAAAAAGCTCTGTAGTATTCCTCTCGGCTTAGAGAGTAAACTAAGGCACACTGCTCGTACCTGGATGTATGTATACACTCTATTAGATGCAAAATACTCTTAGGTGAAAAACAGATCCCACAACTTTTGAGATTAAACAAGAGCAGAGGAAAAGCTCTTGTGTGAGCTGTTTTGCCCTGCAAGGGAAGGATTCCTAATGGAAAAGGAAGAACTCTAACTGAAAGAGAGGAGCACCTTGGGCACTGCTTCCTACTGAGGCTGCTTCACCAGTGTCAACATTAACAACAGCTTAGTGTAAACATAAACCATGCACAAACACAAATTATACCAAATAGCAAAGGGGTGAAGATGAAAAGCATTACACTGCGCCAGACAGACCAGTCTTAGCAATTCTCCTACAGCCATTTCCTACCTTCATAGTTATTGTAGTTCTTGGATAGTTCACACTCTTCTGGTGAATTATATTATATTGTGCTGTATCAGTCATAGCCAGGAAAAAAACATGTATTATTACCCAAGTAAAGTCAATAATTTATGAGTTCAACAGATCACAGCAGTTGAACCACTCTCATTTTCAAAAGGATAAGCAATAGCTGAATTATTTCTGGCAATACAGACTACCTCAGTACAAGCCCCAGCTATTTAAGGAAAAAAACAAAACATCATCCAGCAAAGGCCAAGGTCTAATATTTATGTACGGGAAAATGTGTCTAGGCATGTATAAGCATCTTTAAAAATCTTGATTAGAAGTTGTTCATTCATTATACTTTCTATTAATGAAATGTTACCAGAATAGCACACTTGGGAATGTATGGCTTTCTTTCCCTTAATGTTGCAAAAGGAAAATACTAGACCAGACTAGAGAAACCTGTCATTGCCAAAAGTGACAGTGTTTTTTTAAAATCCATTATTGGCAACTCCCTACTTTGCTTCTTAGCACATCCCCTCTTCACGATACTTGTAAATGGAGCACCAAACGGACATCAGTTGCAGCCACACCCAGATTCTTGTTACTAATCTCTCTTTTTAAATTCAGTTTCTTTTATGGTGGCTTTTCCACTGTTTAATTAGGCCATGGGGAGTAAAGAGAGGCAGTCTCACTGTCCCTTCAGAGTTTATTTCACAGACTGTTCCCTTCAAGGATTTTACTTCTGTCACTGAAAGCAGACATCCTCATATTGCTTAAACACAGAAAATGATTAATACAATGAGATTGTTATGCTCCTAGCTAAAATGGCCTTCTTTGTAATGTGAGCTACAACAGCTTGAAAAGATGGGTGCTGACACTACACTACAGCTGACAGTTTTTCTTTTTTTAGGTGTACTATTATTGGGATCTGTAATTCTGTGTGACCCATAATAATAATCCCACCATTCTCCTCATATTAATATCATAAATTCTGCAGACATAGATGATATTATCATATATCAAATATGACCATAAAACCAATGTGATCTTAACACCTTTGGATTTATCTTGAAAAGAAAAATACTAGATAAAATCATTTATGCTGATATCACCAAGTCTTTACTGAGTTACAGTAACATGGTAAGATTATAATATTTATAATATTTAGGAGGATAGGCAGTTTTGACAGCTTTATTAATCTGCTCCTTGAGTTAAACTTCTGGATAGTTAATTTGTATGTTATTTAACAGTCAGTGTTTTCCATTCTGTGTCCCTGGCCACAAGGCTGAAATTCCGCAAAAGCTGTATTTGGTATACATTACAGTACATACATTAAATAGCCTACTTTAAAGGAGCACCAGTCAAATAATAATATTTTACAATATTTAAGTGAGATCTGCTAGTGCCACTGCAGTTAAAGGTCTCCAAGCTACTTTGAACACATGGTGGGTTAAATGGCATGCTCAACTTTGGAGTGATTTACAATGAAACCCATAACAAAATCAAAATTTTGTTATAAATTTGTCATAACAAATATCAAATTGACTTAATACTGGTTTCAAGTTTTGTATCTCTGAGACCACTTATACATCCCAGCAACGTGATTGCAGTGGAGGATTCTGGAACACTTAGAAGACTGAAGGAAAAGCTGAATTTAAAATACTGAAACCTTCAATTTGCCACCTCCTTCTTCCCACCTCTGCTCTCATCAGAATTAGAATTTCCAGACAGATTGTACCACGTGATTGTATGTTTGGACAACTGCTACAATAACAATAAAAAAGAGGGAGCATAAAAATGGCTGAGGTGCTGAGGCTGCCAAAGAAACTGTGCCACATGCAAACATGATTATCCTTGTTTTAAGTAAAAATCTTAAGTCAAATTTGTTTCAGCACAAAGGAACTATCCAGGGGCTCATACACCACTTATGCCTTCAGTCAAGAGTACCATGCAGCTAAAGTGCTGTACTCCTGGTAAGTAATGACGGAACAATATTTGCAAGGAATTTTTACAAGGCACATAAACCTAAACTGCTATGAAATCCCCCTTCACAGAGATGCCCTGCAAACCACCAAACAGGCAGGCTAAAGCAAATAGGCTTGTCGGGAAAAAAGGAGGCAGAAGCAGAACAAAAGAAAGCAACAATGAACAGCACAGCTTCAGAAATACAGATCAAAAGGTGCTTTATTGCCACTGGGGAGAGGATTTTTTCACGATTTCTTTGCAGTAAATGTATTCAGGCTCTAGCTTCAGATACTTGTTTTGTATGTTGTTGGCATGAAACTCTGCCCTCAAAGATCACATCTCTGTGAGAAACTACACTTTTTTTTTTTTTTTTAAGATGCCCACATCTCATAAAAAGCAGCACGTGATGGAATTTCAGCAATATAGCTGCCATTAGAAACCAAATTTCTTTATGAGGTGCACAGGCATTTCAAGAGGATAAACAAGTTTTTCCTCAGTGAGTAGTCATTAAAAGATCAGTGCCTCAGTTGATCTACTAAAAAAGCAAAAAGCAGATGGGAGTAAGCAGGGAGTAAGCGCAGCCCCGGCTCTACCTTTACAGCTGCTGTTAGAAATGGGCAGAAAAAGGGGCAATGGTTGTCCCAGCTGGGAAGAGTCACTCTTCTTAAATGTATCCGCAACACCACAGTGCTACCAATCATTGCAATCTTTTCATAAATTGTGTTAGCTCAGATATTTAAGGCTTTAATGTCCCAGGTTTCTAGACTCAAATACTTAAGTAAGTACAGTTGTTTTCATTTTTGAGGGAAGAGAGAAATTCAGTAACGTTAAATACAAGTAACAGAGATCAGAAATCACTACTTGGACCAGCTGTGCAGCAACATGTAACCTGGCAATACCAACACTCTTCTCGTCTTCACTGTAACCAGAAGGTTGTAGGACAACTCCATTTTGAGCAGACAATCTCCACATACAACCCAGACTCACAGCTGTAGCAATATGCCACAATCTACTCCTCAATGTACAAATTTCCTTTGACACAGATGACTTTAATGGCTTTTTCTTTGTAGCTTTATAGTGTATTGTATAATTAATTCAGGAATTAAAGCTGCCTAAATGCATTCAGACACAATGAGCCACTCTTCGGAGCTGTTGCAGTCTATTTTGTCAATAAACCTAGTTCATGAGGTTCTTGTTGCCACACATCAATACAGTAAGAATTGTGTGCTCTGGGTATTTACATATCTATCCCATGGAGAGACTCAGATTTTTAAAGACTCCTTAACAATGGATTTGTTCATGCTTTACTTAAAATAATCATTTTAATATAAATTTAGAAATACAAAGTTTCCAAATGAAATAAGTAAAAACATTTTGTGTACTTTATCTGGCAAATATGCTCCCAACATTTGAAGATAATTCCCATTTTTTAAAAAATGTAACCAACTTTGTGAATTTTGCCTTAAAAATTTTTTACTTTCCTCTTGAGAGTAGCCAAAGAGCATTAAAAACCCAAAGAAAAACATACATAACAAACTGAAAGGTCAGAAAGGATAATATAACTGATTTATTTTCCAACTTAAGGGTGACGAAAGAGCTGGGTGGAGAGAAAAGTGGAAGAGAAAGAGGTAGCCTCCAGAAAAAGGGTGAGAGAAAAGTTAAATTTACCTGCTTTCTTTCTGAATTCCCACTTACTACTTCAACCATGGAAATACCAAGAATGGCTTTAATTGGCTTTGCTCAGTGCCTGTGCTAAGTATCTTAGAAGCTGTTAATCTGGAAGCCATCTCCTCTTAAAGCCAAAAAGCACTGCTTCTTTAAGAGGAACAACCAACTGAGGTGACAAAGTAAGAGACGTGCTCATTTTCTGATCTTGCAGTTTCTGGATATACCAGTCACACTGAGGTGTGCTCTGACCAGGGTGGATGGCACCACAGGGGTTACACCAATGTCTTAAAAGACAGGTGATAGTTTTCTGTTCCTCAGTACTGGCTGTCCAAAGTATGTGTGTGGTGTAACTTTGTACACAAATAAATATGCACTTCTCTCTTTTCAGTATCTTGTGTGTGTTCTTACTCCAAAAATATATAGCCCTTTTTTGAGAGCAGTATGTTCACAACGTAAGAAACAAAATCTGGAAAGCAGAAAAAGAGCAACACTAACTTGCTGATAGGAATATGGTGTGACAGGAGGGATGAATAATCAAAGATAGAGTTGATAGTTTACTGTTAAAATAAATTAACCAATCCACTGACAAAAAGTCTTGCCTACTGTATTTTATAGATACAGCTCTGACATATTTTGATCACAAACAGTTTCAAAAGAGGATCACTCTGCCAGCTGGGCTGTTCTTAAACAAAACCTCTATGTTTTGATCCAGGAAACATCAATCATCATGTCTCCAAAACCATTACCATTTATTGAGCACCCATTAATATGCTCAGTGCTAAATAAAGCAGAGGAACATGCTGTCCTTATCCACATTTCTGATCATCTGTCCTATATTTTTGAAGTCAGTTTGTCTCTGCATAAACTCAAACATCTAAAGTAAACAAACAGAAATATTTTGGTACTATGTACTACACTGCTATACTTTTTGCAAGCTTGTTTTATCTTTCACATTCTGTAAATATAAAATAACTCCATTCCAACTGCAGGGAAAAGAATTGAAAACAAGACTCTGCTGGACAAACAAGCCTGAAAAAGGAGTTAAGTTGCAGAGGGGCCAGGAATTCTGGGTGTGTTTCAGCAGTGAGGACAGAGACCTGAGCAACTGCAGAGTTCTGCAGAGAGCTAAGAATGAGAGGAGTATCTCTGTGATGGTATAGGTCAAAAATACAGGGAATTTCAAAGGGAAACTAGAGGATATGAACATCAGCACTGATTATAGGATGCATTTCCTGCACATAGGAGAACATTTAGCTAAGCCATGTCCAGTATCTGTGATATAAATTAACTATCACAGAAAATTTGTAGAATCAAACTCTTGGATAATATATCATAGGTAATGGCTATCCACAGGAATTCATACTAGCAAATATGTTGCTTCTGAAGAGAAGATATTACACATTTTAATACAGAAAAAACCCACAATATCCCCTCAAAGAAAATCAAAGCTTTTAAAAGTAGTAACAAATACGGATATTGAGAAGATTGAAATCTACTTCTGGTTCAACTTTAAAAAAAGAAAAAATACACAAAAACTTGAACTTGAAAAACCTCAAAGATCATAATATTGTCAAAGTATTGGTTGAATTTTGATTATATAAAACATTAAAAATTGGAGTAATTAACCATTTTTTTAAAAAAAATGGATGAATATGTATCAGTTAGATGTTCTTGCAGTTCTATCCACCTGCTGTTTTAGACAAAAAAATAAAGGTGATGTTCATAAAGAAAATGATACAATTTCCTTCACTTAATAGTCAACTCTCTGATTACTGGCCACTGGAGTAATAGGTTGAATTGCACCACTGATGAACAGCCAAGGGCCTCAGTTAACAAAAATCAGTCCTTTTAAAATATTTAATGATAAGAAAAAAATGAATGAAAGCATTTGTCAAGATTATGATTGTCATTAGAAAATGCTAATTACATATTAGTTTAATAATCACCACATGATCATTTACCAAAATTATTAGATTTTTTACTTACTTGGAAGAATTAACTTTTTTTTCTTTGTACAAAGTGTTCACAATAGTGCTTTTAGAAGCTAAGAATTTTAAAATTACACGTCTTCTGAAGCTGTACTGCTACTGTTGGAAAGCTCTGATCTGAGTTTAATGCCAACTTATCTTATTTCACTCACTTAATGATATATATTACCCTCTTAAGGAAAGTTACAGCACTGTACAATTCATAAAGCACAGGTAATTTACCACAAAAAAAGCTCTACAATTAAAAGTTAAACTCCAGCAAAAAGCTGCTTGTTAATTCATATATATGTGCTACAAAAAATATGTCACTCTTCAATATTGAGCTGAGATAAACATGAAGGTATTAGGCAAGTATCAAACATATCTGTAAGAGCTGTGTGATCTCAACAATACAACAAAAGAATATAAAACTAGTATTACAATAAGACTTCTTACTTTTGATAACAAAACTGTACTTATATTTTTCTGCATAGTACTGTTACACCAGTTTTACAGGTCAAGTTGCATCAGCAGCCACTAACTTGACCACAGCAACAACAAAAAAAAGCATCCTATGCTAAAGTGAACTCAAATGAAATTTCTCTCAACCAGTGATCATTTTTGCCATTCCAATTTATTAAGAATTCTATTCTTAAGCTGTTTTGCCCACATGCAACTACAAAAACTCCCAAAAGAACAGTTTTCCTACTCCCAGTTTAAAGTTCACATTTTAAACAATTAGCAGTACCTCAAACAATTGCTTCCTTTTAAGGGGACAGCATAATTGAACTATGTCTAACAGTACAGCAGGATAAAACCTGAAAACTATAAAAAATATTTCATATGTTATTTCTCATCTAAGACTGATGTTCTGACTTAGAAGAGACCCTTGTGACAAAAAAGCACGTCTCTGAAGTATTGACCTTAAGAACATCTTAAGAACATCTGTGCACCTTGCCCACAACAACGCCCTGCAGCACTATTGGATGGGGACAGAGTGGCTGGACAGTGGCCAGGCAGGAAGGGACCTGGGGGAGCAGTTTGACAGTGGCTGAACATGAGCCAGTGTGTGCCCAGGTGGCCAAGGAGGCCAATGGCTTCCTGGCCTGGATCAGGAATAGTGTGACCAGGAGGAGCAGGGCAGTGTTTGGCCCCTGTACTCTGCACTGGTGAGGTCAGACCTTGAGCATCATGTACAGTTTTGGGCCCTTCAATTTATGAAGGACATTGAGATGCTGGAGTGTGTCTAGAGAAGGGCAACAAGGCTGATGAAGGGTCTGAAACACAAGACCAATGAGGAGCAACTGAAGGAGCTGGGGTTGTGTAGCCTGAGAAGAGAAGGCTCAGGGGTGACCATATCACTTTCTACAACTATCTGAAGGAAATTGTGGCCAGGTGAGGTCAGCCTCTTCTCCCAGGCAACCAGTGAAAGCATGACAGGACAGAGTTTTAAACTGCACCAGGGGAGGTTTATACATAAGGAAGAACTTCTTCACAGAAAGGGTGGTTAGACATTGGAATGGGCTGCCCAAGGAGGTAGTGGAGTCAATGTCCCTGGAGGCATTTAAGAAAAGACTGAATGTGGCACTTGATGCCATGGTCTGGTTGACATGGTGGTGTTTGGTCATAGATTAGAGTTTAGAATCTCAAAGGTCTTTTCCAACTTAGTCCGTTCAGTGATCTTAATTAAATTTAGCAATGAAATAATATTACATCACTACTCTTGTTATGATTTATAGTCCCTACTCAATATGGGGGTATTGCAGTAACAGAACAGTACCTTTACTTGACCTTTGCAAAGAAGTAAATATGGTTAACTAATTTAAATGCACACCAGTTGGAATCACAGTTTAAAAGCACTAACAGCTGTCTCTGACTGATTTCCATAGCTGCTATGGCAGAGGGACAAGGAAAGCTTCAAGAGAAAGCAGATGTGCTACTGCCAGAGTCTGATGCACACAAGTCTATACAATTTGTTTAATCTCTTCCACCAAGGGTGGTATAACTTCTCATCAGACTCACTGATACAGAAGGTTATGGGGAAGAAGAGGCAAAGATCAAGATTCTCTTTGTGGGAAGAATCTTCAAACATGGTCTTGAGGGACAGCTATTTTGATTTCTTTGAGTTAAAAAAAATAAATAATATATGATTGATCCTCTGAACAGCTGCTCAAATTGCAACTCAAATGCAGATATATGTGGACAGAGTGCAAAATCCCTTAACACCAGCTAGATTTAATCAGGAAGCAGAGGAATATCATATCCAGATGACAATCCCACTTTGTGACTTTGGCATAGGAATGCAGACACCTTCTAACATCCTTCTAATTTGAACCTTGGCCAGATAAGTGGTTACTCAAGAGTGCAGTTTGTCCCTGTAATACCAGTCCACAGTTCTGTGGGACCAGTTTCCCCTATCACATTTTCCACTCTTGTTGGCAGTTTTAGTTTAAGAAGAGAATGGGGATGTAGACTGAACTACTCATGTCTAAAAGTGGCAGCTACAGATCAAGGTTAAGACATTACAAGGGCCATATGAGGATCCTGCACTACTTTCTTCTTTAGTCTGTGGAACAGAGGAATTGAGTCTTTGCGGCTGTCAATCTGGCTCTTTTCATGAGTTCTAAATTCATTTAAATAAATAAATAAATAAAATTATTTGTTTCAACTTGTCATTTGGGTAAGATCTGTTTTATTGCTGCAATTTTTGCTGTAGTATGTACAAATCAATCACAAAAGTCTCTATGATGCAAACCCTTTATAAAAGTGTTACCTATGTAATTTCTTCCAAAGAAGCTTCAGATGCTGTGACAGTGATACTAAACCTACATAAAAAAAAAAATCTTTAAAAAAACATAACTTCAATGCTTTGCTTTCAGAGAATTTTTATAAAGCTCACGTTCTAGAGCCAGGAACACACACTGAGCATTTAACTAAATTCCATGTTAAAATAAATTCAAACCTAAAAAATTAGTTAAATGTATCTTCCGCTCAAAAACCAATCTCAAACCTAATTTTCTGTTACTCATCATGATTTTTGACATTTTTCCCTTTACAAACTCCTTTGATAAAATGTTCAGGAAACCTCTCCCTGCCCTTAATTTCTTACCTTCTATGTTAATTTGACCTGTATATTTTTAAAGAAACATTTATTTTCATAGTGACACAATCAGTGCAGTCCCTGGTTGTAATAAATAAATACAGCTTGGATTTGCATTATGATGATATATAAGGACAATATATTTTACAGCTATCTGTTTATATAACACCATTGACAGCCTATGTTTGTTTTTAAAGGAAGAAAATACTAAACGTAGTGCAACCTGCTTTAGAGAGGGAATATAAGACAGAAAGATTTATTCTGGAAAAAAAATTAAGGTCAGGATACATGCTAACATCCAAATAACAGACCAACTTGAAGCAGAAATGCTACACTTTTCAGGAACACATTTTCAAATAAACCAATGTTATGCTTTCATCTTATACCAGTGCTTTCACAGACATGGAGTGGATGGAGATTCAGAGAATTAATATAGATTTCTGGCTTTCTTTATGTCAGCTTAGAAGGGATTCCTTTGCCTTCAGCAGGCAGATGGGTATGAAGTGCTGAAGAGTACTGGAGAAAGGACATCAACAGATTCATTAATTTTTTCCTACTCTAGAAGGCCTCACTTGCACCAACAATTGAGGCTACTCAACAGTTGGGACAAGGGCAGGTAGGGTCAGGACAGCAGAGAACAGTTTAAACTAAAAAAGAGGAGATATTTAGGTTAGTTACTTGGAAGAAATTCTTTCCTCAGTGAGTCATGAAGCACTGAACAGGTTGCCCAGAGAAGCTGTAGATGCCCCATCACCACAAGTGTTCAAGACCAGGTTGGACAGGGCTTTGAGCAACCTGGTCTGTCCCTGTCCATAGCTGGGAGAGGTGGAAGTATATGATCTTCAACATCCTTTCCCACAAAACCCATTCTAAGATTATACATATAAAGGACAGCAAAGAGTCAACAAAACAAGCTCTGAAGAAATACATTCTCCTTCCTCCTACACAGCAGGAAAAAATCATCCCCCTCACATTAGGAACCAGGCAATGCTCTGTAGATCACACATGACCACTTCTTCAACCCTTCCCTTGCATTGCTGCTCTTTCTTGGCCCCAGGACTAATCTCTCTTCCTCTTTTCTTCTACTGCCACAGACTTTGGTACTGCCTCCAGCCATCATAATGTCAAGCTCCAACCAACATAACTCTTTCCACCCAGGACCATATCAGCAAGGGAAAAAGCAAAGGACCAAAGCCCTTCCCGCACAAAAAAGAGCAATGATTATTCCTTTGGGCTTGGTGCCATACTTGGTGTGCAAGGTACTCAAACCTCACTACTCAGTAATCACTCAGTAACCACTGAGAAACTGGGACATGAAGCTACAGAAGTTTGTGCCCATGCTAGTAAGTCACAAGGTCACATCAAGTATATTTCCATTATAATGAAGACTGAATGTTTTCATTTAAAACGAAGCAAAAAAACCCCAAACAAAGGAAACCAAAACAAAACTACAAAAAAAGGAGGAAAAATCTACAGAAGATTCTCATACAATCACCAGAATTCTCATGTTGGGGCTCAATGTAAATATTAATTTACATTACCTTACATTTTACAGTTAAATGTGAGAGATGGTGAGACTGGAACATAGTCAACCTGAAGTGCACTGGCTCTACAACTGCTCTACTCTGGGCAAGCAGCAGCCTAGTGTTCAAGAAAATACAAACTCAGAAGAGTTGAGAGTTCCAAGAGATTTTCTCATTTGTGAAATTCTGCAAAACCCCAAAGCACACAACTTCCTTTCTTTCTCATAAAAATGACCCTAAAGTTTCCAGAATAAAAGTAGGGCTAGCTGTAGTGATAATTCTTCTGTGATACTCTGATAAAATTCCAACTGAACTCCTTCATCATAAAATCTGTCAGAGACCCAATGGGTCTTATATGAATATATTTTTACTCCCCAAGAATTCTTAATGTCAGTAATATAATTAAGAAAGGAATTTACAGAGAACATGTAGAAGGAAAAGGAAAAAAATATTAAAAAAATAGAAGACTGTGTGTGTGAGAGATCCTACGGATGGCAAAGGAAGCCTACAAGTACATCTTCTAAAATATTGCTTCTTGATCCCCCAGAATTAATTTACACAACAGTCTGCTTTGAGTGAAGGCTGCTTTCTCCCACATCTTCTCTTTAAGCTTTTCTTGCTTGACTGTTAAAAGTGTCATATTTAATTCAGGTGAATATAGTGACTTTCAGTACAACCCCAGTAAAGGACACTACAGGTGAAAGTACCTTAGCATGTGTTAAAGCATCTCTGAAGATGTGCAGCATTTCTACTCTGTTAGTCACATTGTTTCATGTTTCATGCTTATTAAAAACTTCACTTTAGAGCAGGAATTTTTTAATTAATGTGTGTTTCCATTATGAAAACCCTGTTACATTTGGCACAGAAATATCTTTTTGGTGTTTGTTACTAACCTAAGTTAACCTGCTTAAGCATCCATGATCACAAATTGAGTTAAAACCAAACAAACAAGTGAACAAACACCTGCTGACAGAAAATGAGGTTCAAGGAAAAACTCCTTTGACAGTCCTAATACTGTTCTGGATTTGAAAAATACATCAATTTGATTTGTGAGAATTCTGTTTTGAACTGGGGCCTGATCCTATTCAACTGATATATTGTTGAGAGACAAAACCCCATGCTTAATATGTTGTTTAAAAATTAAGAGTCAGGAATGATTAGAACACAGTTAAAATATCTTCAGTCTCTTTTCCCCTCTGATATGGGTAGATGAATTTGAAAATCAAAAGTTAAACAAAGAAGTGTAAAACACAATTATACTGTAACATAAATACATTACACTCCAGAGATATCAGAATATCAACAGTAGTATTAAATCTGCCCTGAAGTAAAGAGGTATGAAGCAATTCATTAAAATAGAAGACAAAAACTAGATCATTCTCCAGCTAACAACAGCTAACCATTTTTTTTTTTCAGGAAAAATCTAACAATTTTATCCTGACTTCCTTTATATGCAGATGGAGAACATGTGGGATTTGCCTTCAGAGGCTTTCCCTCTGTTTGGGGAATGGGAAACCAGCAGCAGAGTTGAAGATTCAGCAGCATTTTCTCTCCTTTCCTGATCACTCTTGACTGCTAGATTACTGTGCATGATCACTCAAATGAGATGTACTGGAGAAGCTGTCTACAATGAAAACTGGAAGCAAACCTAAAGACAAACCACAGTCTTCCACTGATGATTTAGTTTTGAAAGCAACAATATGTAAATATTAACTTATCTTGGTGTGCTTAATGTACATTATTGAGACGAGATAGCTAGGGCTTTCCATTCAGTCAAAAGACAGATAAATACAGGAGTAGCTGCAATACCTAATGCAAAATCCAGGTTCTATACTGTATTTTTTTAAACCAAACAGCAACTTTTTTTTTACTTTTTTTTTTTTTTTTTATTTATTAAATGGGCATATTTGTTTTTTTTAAATTGGACATAGTTGCTGCGGAAATTTATGAAGGGTTGCCCACTGGGAGAATTCTGTGGCAGAATACGACAGAAATAAAATCCATTAAAATAAATTTTTTTAAAGAGATAAGTTACTAGTAAGATCAAAGTAGTAAAATGGAAGTAGTGTGGAATACAGTTTGGGAGCTGAAAAATAACTGTGAAGAGACCTACCTATGCTAGAATTTCATCAATGCAGAACTTGAATGGAAGGAGAGGTCCTGAAGCAGAAACATATGCAAAGTTTGTTGCACACATCTACCTACTCAAATCCTCTTAGACACAATTTCTTCACAATCACATTTAAATTTTGTTCATAGTCTTGTTTAAAATGAAATTGAGTCTTAACATTAGCCTTCCACTTGATTTTGACCTGTGTGCTTATGTTACTGCTTGTGCCATCAAACCCACCAATAAACACAAGTATAGACTAGCAAACTAGGATGGTTCTCATCTCAAAGAAACAGTCTGGCCTCTGTCTCTAAATCTAGTGCCCATCCACACACAGAAAAACCCATCACCCAATAGAGAAAGGCAAGAGGGGCTGCTTAAAGCAGAAGAATTTATCAGTTGCCAACAGAATCACTGGGCAGTGTGCTACTGCAATTCAAAAGCCACCAATCTCCCAATACTTTTCTGCAATTTTCCTTAGGGCTTGTTCTCTAATCTTGCAAAAAAAGCAACTGTGCCGCAATCATTTTAGGGGTATTTCTGAGAAATGTCTGAAGAGTCTGTGACAAACCATGTGAAAAAAATCCTCTTGGCTACAGGTGCATTTGGATACTTCAGCTTAGCTCAGCTGTGTTAGAAACACAGAAAGTAGCACATGGCCTGCAAGTAAAATGCCTGTGCACACAGGGATCTTATTTCTCATTTAAGTAAGGCTGATTTCAGGGCATAACATAAACATAGATACCCTTGCAGATCAAATATGTGACTGGGCCTTAAAATTATCTTAGCTCTTGTCAAGTATAGATTATTTTGTAACGGAAACTGAATAATTAAAGAAAAATTACAGGTGATCTCTATTGAAAGTATTACGCTGATTATCTGAGATGAGCCTAAAACCTGGTAAAGATATATTATCATCAGGCTGCAGTGAGCTCTCAATGTCTACATGAGCTACAAGTAAGTAGATACCACCTCAGAAGCACTTTCCTGTGGCATTTCCCTATTTTGTCGTGGCTGAAACAGTTAAATGCAACCCATCCTGACCATATAATGGCTCCACTAATGTGACACATACCATAAATACTGAATTGTCAGTGTTCGCTCCATAAGTTTCCACGAGTAGCCCACGCAGGACATGGCTGCTTCCCCCAGGTAACCATGCTGTGCCCAATTGCCTGTTTAACTTACAATCACATTAGCACTTTCTACACTAGAATCCTTAATTGTTGATGTGCCCAGACATTGTAAATGAGTTAAATTTTTACAATACTTTGTTCTTAGTAAGATCACTGCCTTCACAGTGCTGTTACTGACCCCATTAGTGCACAGTGAAAACTGTGGTGGTGTTACCCACTTCCCTCCTCCCCTAGGATGACAGAAAGACCAACATATATTTAGGGATCCACAAATGAATTTGGAATTTCTCACTAAAATTACTTATGCTTTTAGTAAACTGCTTCTGGTCTGCCAGTGTTCCCGCCTCTATTTTGGCAAAGAACAACATAATTAAAAAAAAAAAAATAAAATGCCACCACGTAACAATCCAATTCATGTCTATATATAATTTAAATCTGTATGTTCATTGCAAAGTCAGACACAACAAATAATCAGAACTAAACTAACACCAAATATATTCATTTGGTATTCAGTCATGGATGCACATCTACGTTTCACAAGCATGTTGCCTGAGACAGAACTGGAGTGTGGATAGTGATTCAAGCATCGGGGAGTGTCTGTTGCACAACACCTTCAGATATTTCACCTATCTCCTATTACACTGACCACAACAAGGCGCTCAGAAATTCAGCAGTGAAAGCATAAAAATAAAACAGTTTCTGGTTAAAGCATAATCGAATAATAGATTTGCACAATTTTTTCAAATAATTTCAGTTCTTATATTTGTACAACAGTTATGAAAAAAAATAGATTCTTTATAACAGCTTGCAAGATGTCTACTCTATAGATTTATATATCAGGAATAATTATAAAAGAAGACATGATTCTAAGAGCCAAGTATGTTGCAGGCACGCAAGGAAATGCTTATTTGTCAGATAGTTTGGGTAGTTTATATGGACAATAAACATCTAACTTACAAGTATTATGCTTGCTTTTTGTGGGTTTGCTTTTTTTTTAACACATGCACTTTTAAACTTATGTAGATAACAATTTTATCTGCTTGCCAAGAGATTTGACTGCTGAAGTAAAAGATATGAAATTTTTTTACACAGACTCAGATGAATCTCTGTTTTCTTCTCCTCATGGATATTTTTTGTCCACTTTAATATGTCAAAGGTCTTTAAAATAGCTGTTCTAATGATTATCTGAATCGACAGGAAAGGCACCAAATACATCAGAAATAAAACAAGTTAAATTAAAAATACATAAAACCAAAGCTTTAAACAATAAAGTAATCTGTCTGTACTTAAAGGTCATCTAGAAAATACAGATAACTCTGTTCCTTGTTCGCAATAAAAACAGAGTCCAATTTATGCAGAATTGATCAAGCAGTTTCTTTCTTCATATTTAAACATTTCTAAGAAGCGATCAGAAAGATTGTACTGGCCAGGATGCTGGCCAGAAGAGGAATGGCAGAGGGGACAAGGGAAGGACTTCACATTTGCTTAACCCTGAAAACGTAAACAATTGTCTATATCCTTTCGGAAGAGCGCGCGGCACGTAGGTGACAGAACGCAGGTGTGGGCGTCCGTCATAATAAAGGCGGTTTGGCTGAGTGCAGCGGAGCGGCGGCAAACCTCGGTGAGAGATTACACACAGACCTATTGGCAGAACATGGCAAGGGAGAATGTCAGATTTCATATTCGCCAGACATCTACAGCAACTGATGCCTTGTAGTCAAAGGCTGTTAAATTACCTGTGAAGGTTACTGGCAGCCCTGAATGTTTTTCTCATTGTTTATTTAGTTCCAAAAGCACTTGGTCTTTGTGCTGATTGCCCTAACTGACAGCCCAGGAAATCTGGACTTTGTAAACAGGGCGCTGCTGTATTGAATTACAGGTAACAAGTGTGTAATCAACCTGCTGGGGCTGGACCTTTGCAAAGAAATCTTCAGTATACAGACAAAAAGAATAGATTTCAATGCTGGGGAATCAATTATGTGAGCAGATGAGTATAAAAAGAGATCAATTTAAATACTTTGTGCTTATTTCCTATAGCACATTTTGAAAAAGAAAAGACCCTGACATACTGGAAAGGTAATTAAGCCCTTTATTCATTGTTGCAATAATATTATAGAAATTAAAGGTGAATATGATTTGAAGCTCCCTCATTATAACCCATAAAACTGTATTAGTTGAACAGTCCTTAGCCGCAATACACTTTTTAAAAAAATAAAGGCTTGCAGATTCTTATTCTTAAAGAAGAGTTTCTGTAGTGAAATTACATAAACCGGAACAAAGACTAACCAAAATGAACCACTCATTTTTGGTCTTCTAAAAGGTAAAGAGAACCACTACAAAGCAGGGATCTAGTGAAATCTAATACTGTGATATTTCTGCATACTAAAACAACACAATAAAGTTCAACAACCAACCCCCCCCCTCCCAAGACCATAGATTTATATGAGATATTTAAACTCTAATTGTTAATTAAAAAGCATAAATAAAATCCAGTGGCAATCAGTCAACAGAATAACCCTATGCCAGAAAACATTGAGTCACTGAGTAGAACATGAGAGGAAATATTTTTTTTTCCTGGTGGTTTTTTTAAGGCTGTTTTTTAAATCACCAAGACAGGCCTGTTCTGCCTGTGACTATGGCCACCATGGGCAATAACATTCACCAAATAAAGAAAAACTTAACAATGAAGATTTCAAAATATAAACATCTGATGGTATTTCCTATCTGAAAATCATTTATTAAAACAGATACCGTATGCTATCATGTTATTATGCCCCAAAGACTTGTTTTTGCAGTTTGAAATTACAAGAAAAACAAGGTTTCATTAATGTACTCACTGATGATGATAATTTTAGACTGCTTGCAGTATTGGAATGTATGCTTTGTTAAAGCAACTGGACTTACATTGCTAAATTTTATTTACTCTAGGGAAGTAGTTTCCTACTTTGGCATCCACAATTTCTTTTAAGTGCCTGAAAAACATGTTATAAAACTGACTTTTATTTCTGTTTGCTCATGTATCAGTATTTATGAACCAATATGTCCCTAAAAATTGAAATCCCTGACTTACTTGGGAATGGAAGGATATTTTTTTGCAAATAAACAACAATATATGAAATTAAGCCTTATCTAGTTATAAAACTTTCAACTAAACCTATTGCATGGAAGAAGAGATGATGATAACTGACCAGGAACAATGGAAACACTAGCATCTCTTATTAGTACTCTCAACCTGATTCAGGGTTTAGGCCACATAGATATTTCTGACTGTTTCAGCAATATTTATCCAAGACTATTAAAAAAATTTTGGTCAAAAGACAAAGTCTGCTAACTTCTAATAACTGTATATTAACAGATATGCCAATTGCTTTCCATACTCTTCCTTCCTAACTAATATTCCTGTAAATACCTACATTTTCAGGAGAAGAAAAACATAGTTTCCCAAGACAATGGAAACAGCTGGTGAAGGACTTTTTAAATCTGACTCACAACAATAATACCCTGTGACAGTGAGAAACACTGCTCCAGTGTTGTACTGTGTAAAACACACAAATTTCTGTCCATTCCCAATGTACCACCTTTCAATGGTATTGGAGATCTGTCTGTTCTTGTCTCTTGAAAAGCAGTTGACATGAACATGATTTCAAAATTTTCCAAAGTTCTTTTATATACTCTCTTTGAATTGTTCACTTCCCATATGCTTTTCAATGCACTTTACCTAGTCATGATGACTAAAAACTCACTGAAACGAAGGTTCCTATCATGTAAATATAAGCACATGTATTTAAGGTCTCAACTGATGCTCCCAAAATCAGTGTTAAATAATTTAGTTGTGCACTAAATACATGAAAACCGACATTCATGGCTAAGAACTGAACTGAATTCACTTAGCACTTTATGGCACACAAAAATGGTAAATGTAAGGATTCTATTTCCTCAAACTTCTGTTTTGTTTTTTTTCCTGAGTTACTCTGTAGCTAAAGCACCATGAAATGTACCACAAGGAATTACAGTGCCTGGACTTTGCACTGTAGATGGAGAAAGGTGTAAAAACTCCTGCTTCTCTTCAGCGTTTTTACTCACCTGAAGCTTTTTTTAAAAAAAAAAAGATGGAAAAAATCCCAGAGATTAAAAATCCCCCCCTTTTATTTTTCTTTTTCTAGAAAGCAAAGTTAAAGGATTTATTCACAATTATTTGCTATACAAAGGCACTATTAAGCTAGATATGGGTATGAACTCCCCCTTTTCAGAGTATTATATGTCTATCTAAAATATCTATCTAAAATACAAACACAACATCACACGTCTCCAGCCTTTTTTCTCATGGACAAAGACTGTGTCATGTCAACTGGAAGTGCACATCTTCCAGAATAAAGTCTTCATATGATCACTTCCTGCACTGAGCACCTCTCATAGCACATGACAGCATTTACACTCAATCCCACAAAACAGAGCCCACTGTACAACAATGAAGCACTGCAGTCGATGCTGTACTCTTAACTAGATTCACATTGGTAATATATTGCTACAATTCTGCTTCAATTAAAAGCATATTTCAGCAGAAGCTCAGGATATGATAGCTGCTCTATGCATTTTAATAATACAGATCAATGGTGTCAGAATTCTACTTTACATAAATAAAGACTGATCATATTAAGACAAAATCCCGCATAACCTAAATGTATATTGATGGCAGCAACCCAGAAACTTATCACAGTCTTTACACTCTGGATAAAAATCAGTAAGCCTATTTTAACTGACTTCAATGTTTTAAAAGCAAAAAGTGTTTTATTCTCTCTGAGATAAAAAACCAAAAAAAAACACAAAAAAAACCCACAAAAAAAAAACCCCACCAAAAAACAGGGGGAAAAAAGAATTATTTACCATATGAAACTCCAATGAAAATACTTAACTGGTTCTAAATATTAGCATAGGAGGAACATGTTATTACATGAATTTTGCAGCTACTAAAGTCAAGCCAATTTATATTGCACTTATAAAGTTAATATAGGAAATGCAAAATTTTTATTGCATTAACAAAATTTTCTGAAAGACTAAAATATTTATCCTTGACTTTCATGCCATGCAATTTTGTTTTAAATTTAGAACTCTAATGAACTGCTGGACTCTACACTTAACAAAGGTCTCCTAGGGATTCTGTTACTGAAAACTTTCATATACGTTTCTACAAATTTCAGTGTCTGGAGACTACATAGGTTAATATTTAGTGTTATTAACAAAATTAGGAAAATTGCCATTACCTGTGACCCAGAACATGGGATATTACTGGAAAGGACCAAAATAGGTAGCAAATGTAACCCATGATAGTGCAAGTATTCTGAAGAACACACCTGTTTTTATTTATGTGAGTTCCAGCATTTCTAGAAAGTTACAGAAAATATTGCTCCTTTGTATTAAAACTACCCATATAATACATTAAATTCTGAATTTTAATTGATTAATTGCGAAAAGCTAATATAGCATTAGATCAAAAATACACTTTTCTTATATTAATTAACCACAGGGAATTGGTGACTAGATTTAACTGGGAGATTAATAATAAAAAATAAATCAATGTTTTTAGGAGAAGTATAGACTGTTTATGGAAAATATCTAGCCCTACTGTAAGGGCACTGGCTCATTCTTGGCATGTTAATAAAGATCAAAGTTATACAACAGAAGAAGCAACATGTATGTGCATAGTCCTGACTAGAAATCTTTTAACACATGGTGTTCTACTCTGGCTCTTGTTCAGGGCCAGAGAGTGCATCATCCTTTGCAGTTTGATCTTGCCATTTAATGTCCCTGTTTAAAACCTGTATGTATACATACAGGTATAATATTTAATACTCTGCAAAGTATTAAATCAGGAATATAATATCCTGGAAGTATTTCTCCTCCAGTGGAAAGTACTGAAGTCATGGGCCCAGGCTCTCCTGACTACCCAGAACTAGGCTGAGAAGTTCCTCGTAAATATTACTGGATTTATTGAATATATTGCTGGTAATACTCTATTTTGCTACATTAAACACAATACAGCTTAATCAATGAATGCAAACTAGATGGCATTTTAAATGTCTTTCCAAAAAAGTATAAACTTTGGTTGCATAGGTAAGAAGTAAGTACTTTTAGATTAATAGATAATAAGATAAATATGGAAAATTATATTTCACTATTTAACTGGTATAAGCTCTTATCTTTCAAAAGCAAATTCCATTACTTATCCTTTTCAGGAAAAGAAATTAAGAAAAAAAAAGAAAAAGAGAAGGCTGAGGAAAGGCTTGTGCAAAGCAGTCTGTAAGTTAAATTTTCTTTACTTCTGCAAGAGTACATCTTACCTTGTAATAATCTACTAAGAACTCAGATAGACCAACAACAAAGAAAAGGAAAAAAAACCCAACAAAAAACCAGAATGAACAAAACAAAAAGAACAATTCCCAAAACCACTGCAATGTCCAGCTACCAGACCAGTTCTAGAGCTTGAATGGTGATAAAATCCTCATGATAGTGAGCTGCTTAGGTCTTAAAAATGTCCAGCACACTTGGTTGATAAAGAATCCACCTAAAAAAATCCGGCCTTTACACCACTGTAAGTAAATCCACATCAAGGAATGTTTCCATAATACAACTGCAGAAAATACACCTCCAGTTAAAAAGTAGAACAAGCACAGAACCTGTGCAGACCCCTAATGAAACCCACAAACAGTTGTCAGAGTGAATTAATGCAGTACAGCGTGCTATTCCAGGTTCCAGCATACCCCTGTGGTGTGGTATGTTCTGATTTGTTAAAAAATAATCAACCACTTTAAATATCAGCATGCCTACACTTAAAAAAATGAAAATCATACTTATGAAAAGTACAATTATTTCATATATAGGTTTGTTGCATTCAGTACAATGTATATTGCAAGAAAATGCTGCAACTCAAACTAACACACGATGAATACTGTGAAAGAAGTAATTATATACAACAATTCATTAATCATCAAGGCATTAAAGTGTCCACAAAGCTCTAGAAGCAGTTTATGGACCACGTTACACTTATGTCCCAACCGAAGGGCATAAGCAAATTTAATATTGATTATTAACAAAACTGATCTTATTTTTTAAAGACAGTGTCTTAAAAAACTTAGTCAATAATTCTAAAAAGCAGCTCTTCTATGTTCAGCAGTGATGAAACTACAAGACAGTGCACACAGTGAGAAATAGTATCTCAAACTAAAAAACCAAATTGCTTTGTTGCAGTTGGAGCTAGTACACTGTTGAAGAGAGTTCACAATTGAGTTACTTGCTCCTAATGTCTTACTAAGGGTTCTCCAAACACAGGAAGCATTGTGTTCCTGTGGAGTCTTGGCTGTCACTCCCCTGGAAGAGCTAATGGATGCAAGCTCAGCTCCCATATCCAGGAGCAATATGGTCCTCCATTTCAGAACAGCATGAATGCAGTAAGTCATGAAAAGATGTAACTGTTATCTAACTCCAGTTAGAAAGTTTCTCACTTCCATACAGAGATGGAAAAAATCCCAGAGATGAAAAAGTGTATCTCTAGAAACATGGGATTTAAAGCAAAGAAGAGCCATCGTCATAGTATGTCAAATGTAAGAAAAATACAGAAGACAGAACATGAATTTCTACTTAGTCTCTATTGAAATGATAAATGCAATTGAAGAAGTCTCAGCAGACTTGGACAATGGAAAACACTATCAGCTGCCTGGAAAACACATTAAAACTGTTGGTCGACTCCGTAATTGTATATTCAGCTGAAAGTTTGTCACTGGTGCTTTTTGCTGACCAATTCAGCATCACTGGTTAGATCAAACAACATTGTGTTTGTATGCCAAACCTACAACGTCTGTCTTTGCTGCAGTGTCCGTAACACAATATATCAGAAATAGCCACACACAGCAGTTTTCTGCATCTCCTATACCTTTAACTTAATCAGACACAGTGTGACTCACAAATGTCTGAGATCATTTCTTTCTGCTTGTATGAGCTCAGGGAGGCCTCTTTAATTTATCACCAAATAAAGGCACAAATTGCTGGTGCTGGTGATTCTGGTATCAGCCTGCAGTTGCAAGAGTGAGAGACCTATTGGTTCATACGACATTGTCTGCTTTACAGCCTTGTTCTTTTTGACTAAATAATCTTTGATTGCTTCACAAAACTCTCTTAACTTCATCACTGGTTCAAGCCAAACATTAAACAGTGTTTATGTTTCCACTTGGCTTCATTTGACTTTTAGAAACCTGGATATAATGCTTCCTTCCATGACTAAATACTTACAAGGTACCCACGTTCAGGTTTAGATTCATTACATATATAAAAGTGTAATATAAAATTCAATGCCAGCCCGTATTTAAAAATAATTTTTGCCGTATCGTACTAATGAAAACATAGTGTCGCTTTAGAGGACGTACTGTTGGCGTGAATGACAATACAAAACCTATGTGCATCCTGTGCAGTCAGAAAAGGCTTGGCAAGGATTTATGACACAGACAAAGGAATTCTTTCAAGGACATGTAGCAAAATAACCTTAACTTATGAGACAAAAATACAGGACTAAGCAAGACCAGTGTGGAACAGCCTTCCTCAAGCTGGAATGGACAAAAATGAAATGCACTCAAACTTGTAATCTTTCACTTCTTCTTTATCTCTGAGCTTGATATTCATAATCTAGGAAAAGAGTGTGCCACTGCTAGATGAAATCTTTACAGCTTTAGAGGTATAGTCAGTGTACGACCAATTGTACCATCTAGCCAGAAACCTGAGTTACCTTTTGAGGTATTTTTTTGTTTGTTGTTTTGGTTTGTTTCTTTGTAATGCTACCTTTTCACCAAAGAAGTGGTTTACTGATCACTCCTAAGTGTTTAGTTAATGCTCCATTTGGGAAGTAAGACCGGACTAAAAGAAGAGAAACTATGGATCACGAAAAAAGAGATTGAAAACCATCTTCAATTGGTTCACTGTGAAAAATGACAAAAAGTAACACTTTCTGGCTGATAATAGGTTTACTTCAGATGCTCGCTATCATTATAGAAAAGGAAAAAAAATCACATGCAAAGGTCAGATTCTGTCACTATTACTCACATTAGGCACTACCTTAACTTAACATGCCTCATGAAAAATTGAAGTCAAAATAATCTGACACATTATGGCAAAATGCCCTTTATCTAACTCATACATCTATGAACAGACACTCCAATAACCATATTCAGGCTTTTAACGTTATTTTTAAAGACAATGTAGTGGACACAATTCTTCCATTCTTTTCCAGCAATTTTAAACTGATCTTTATTGATATTAGACAAACTATTCCAGACTTTTATTGGTGAAGGGCTATGCTAGATTCAAGTGTCTACATCTGAGATTTAGGAAAATATTTCTTACCACTCAGAGTACTTATCTGAGAAATGCTTTAATTGAATAGATTGTAATTCTAGACCTAATAAAGTAAGCTTTCTCAGATGAAGTAGAATGATGGTTATAAATGTTTAAATTATAACTCAGACACTCCTCCTACATTCTTCTGATGTGAAATGTTCAGCATAAAAGCAGTAAATACTGTCTGGTTGTTATTTTAGTCACTCTTAAAGTATTGATTTTATACTAAACATAAGGAAATTAAAACCTTAAGGTGAAACCAATGTTTTTTCACAAGTTTACAGCCAAGTCAGTAGAAGGTTTGTTTAAAATATCATTCATAGCATATATTGACATTATAATATATCTGCTAATGATCAAACACAAAGAAAGATATAAGTGCACTTTACTACATATGCACATAAAAGAATATTATACATGACTGTTTTAAAATTATATGTTTTAAGTGCTGTGATATTAAACATTTAATAATTTGGCAATTTCTTTCAAAGACAACTATTAAAATTAAGGAAGAAGAGGCCAAATGTCAGCTCTGCTGAACTCCTGCCTGGTCCTGAAGAGAAAGTATGTATGGGGAATGAGGACAAACCAATTTCTTCATTTTCTTGGACTAGATGAAGGTCAGATGTCTCCCACCATAAGATGGCTAAGTTCAGAGCTATTTAAGCTGAGGCCAGCTGCAGCTAATGATTCTTCATGATAAAAATCTGCTGGAATACTCTATGTCCTTCCTTCTACTCAACCCCTGGCAACAAATGACCCAGTTTTAGGAGGTATTCTGATTCTACACTTGCTCAGTCTACATCTGAGCAATTTTAGACAATGAGGAAAAGCCTATCCAGGCTCTCCTGTTCATGCAGTCTGCTGTTCTATGGTATAAAGGCTGAAACAGCACAAGTTATTCAAAGCTTCACTCTGTGCCTGCTTAAGGTGAAGGGCATGGCTGCACATTGGTCTACAGAGCACAAGGAAACAGAGGTACTGTGAACCACACCTTTTCATCTTCACATCATCTGTAATTTCAGAGATTTTACCAGGAGTCATATCAGACACCTTATATATCTCACACAAATGAAGGCTGCAGCATTTACCAACCATCCTTACTGCAAAACATACTGTTCGAGATTAATGTCCCCGACCAGCAAATCTAGGGATGAGATGACATGGTTAGGCAGAATGGAATTTTAGATTTGGCACTGCTACTGGCCAAGTCTGATGAAGGAGTTAGAGAAGACTTTCTTAGAGAATACTCCTATCAGCAGCCAAGTTGTGCCAGCAATAAGGGGAACACCGTTTCTTCTCTTTGAAATATGAGAGCAAATTCCTGGGCTTGTTTCCCCATTCTACTCCTACTATACATACCAACTACTTTTTTGAGATGAAGCCACGTCCAGAATTTCCATTTCCTTTTGCCCCGTTAGTAAAGGCAGTGCATATTAATATTAATATATGTCTTCATCACAGTAGAACAGGTTCAATTTTGATTTTGAAAAGATGCCCTGTATGAGGGGAAGACTAGTCCCTTGGGAGGCTGGGACTTGGCTGCAGGCCCTTCCATCAGCTCCCTAACTAAGCCTCACCCATACATGCATGTCTGAACTGAGGACCCAATGCAATTTCAGCAGGAGGCTGGACATTTACAAGGTAGTTAAGTATGTAACATGCTTACAGAATTGGACTTTAATTCCTCTTTAATTACCCCATTTCCTCTCTCTCTTGCTACAGATCTGAAATTATCTGGATTGCTTCTAAATTGTATAATATTGCTTCTCTACTCCTGAAATACACTGAAAATTTTTAAAAGAGGAGACAAAGAAATTAAAGAGACTCATGACAATTTCATAGGTTCCACTGTCAAAGTCTCCTACTTTTCTACGTTGAAAGTCCAACCATTTATCTTGAGAGCCTTACTATCAGAATAATCTTCCTTCCCAATATTTATCAAGTCCATCACTGACCAGGGCTTCGTTAACAAATGTGGGCATGCACAGACACACAACACAAACAAAGCAAACTCATTTTGCAAAGGCAAGAAGTTAATTTTCACTGCACGCTTAAGATTAGGAGTTGTTGTCTCAGTTTGATATGAAAGATATAAAGCATTTTCCTCAAAATTACAGCTATTCCTTTTTTTCCCCACATCAAAATGAAGTTTCAATGAGTTAGTTTATCTGTGTAGATTGGTTTATGAATTGCATTAATTAATAACTGCATTCTTTGAAAAATATAACCAGCTCTTTAGCATCTGTCCCAATCTTTTCTCTGTCTCAAATGACACTAAAAAAGGAATAAAGCATACTTTTATCAGTAATGCTACTTCACTATAGGAATGTAAATGACAATTTGAAACCTCTGAACACTGATTGCAATTGCTCCCAAGCCGCAAAATTAAAAAGTGGTTGTTTGGGTCAAAATTCCCAAATTGCCAGTGATGTTTAAATATTTCATCTTCAAATATCAGCTGGACTAGTCAATAATTTAAAAGTTACCCATAACACTATTGCCTTGACTGCACTGCACTGTAGAGAAAAGATGATGACACAAGGGGAAATGCATTACCTGACTCATCCACACTCCATCTTAAACATGGTGAGGCTTAATTAACAATACATCAGATACAAATTGAAGGAAATATTTTGAAATACCAAATAGTGAATTGAAGTAATGTGCAAAAGTTGCTGCTGAAAAAAAACAATGATTGAGTAAGTTGTCCACAGAAAATTGACTTATCTTTCTTTGGGCTTAGATATCCTTAGGAAACATTGGAATTTCAAGCAATTAAACCTTTCCAAGTAAAACACTGAGGAAGAAAAAGTTGTATTTCAGCATATTATGTATTAGTTAGATAAATTACAGCTTTAAACAGTTGTGATTTTGTGTTTACTCCAAAATCAACAAATAATTTTAAAGTTGCAATTACAAGAAATCTAAATTTACTACATAAGTAATATAAAGTTTATTTACCATAAATAATTGCCCATATATATAACTACATACATCCACACAGGAGTGGGACCTTTCCCCTTCTGCCTTGACCCAAAAACAAGGAAAGAGGGATAAGACAGTCTTGACTTAGACAGTTATTGCTGCTCATTTCTTCCTTAAGCAGAAGGAAGGAGTGGGATGGATATTGCAACTATTATGAGAGCTTCTTGAGAAAAAGATAATGCAAGAGAAGTTATGCTTACATTCCTGCCTGTACAAAAAACCAAAATCTGCCTTTTCAAATGAATTACAGGTTAAATAATCAGCATTTTAAAATGTGTACTTAGCACTGTGGATAAATCTCATCCCTAAGATTATACATTTCAAAATTCTAATAAAAGATGATATCTGAGATATAAAAATGAACAATAAAATCACATATTTTACCCTACAAAAACAATAAAAACTAACTGCTTTGTAACATTTCAGTCAATATAGCAATGCAATCAAATTTATAACTTTGGTAAGGAGGCTCAAGAAAACCTAAATAAATTATTTCATGAAGCATTATAGCAAGAAACACTTGAAGAAAACTGTAGATAAATATAAATGCAACTGACTAACTAAAGAAAATAACGACAAAGAATTGCTAAAAATTAAATGCCAGGGCATACCTCTACAGATCTGTGATGCTGTCACATTATTTACCAAACAGTAAGGTACCCCCATGGCCCATATGACGGGCTCTGTGTTTCCCTGCTTATGAGACAGAGTGTTCAGGCTTATAAGGGGTGAGCAGGATTGTGTGGGGTTGGAAAGACTTTTGTCTCCACACCACATCTCCCACTCCACACCAGCTCAAATATCTCTCACCATGGCAGCATTCCAGATACGCACCAGTGCATCTCCATGCCCATAGCAGAGCTACACCACCATTTCTTGAGGAAACCCTCTGCTATTTTATGGGTTTTGTAAATAGAGATACAGTGATTTCAATAACATTGTTTTATATCCTGACTTAGATCTGAAATACAATGCAATAATTTCTGGCTCATGTCAACTTTTTTAGTGAAATATAAGCAAAAGCTACCTTTTGTTGTAGACACTCAATGATTCTGAAGCACTACTGGTAGCACACACAGAGTGCACATAAACAGGTGTTTAGAGCAGCATTATCACAGATGAATGCTAATCCCAATACTAATCCTAACCTGATAGACCATTTCTTATCCTGCATCTTAAGATCAATCACAAAGCCTCTTGAGTACAAGTAAAATTTGAATTATAAGGAATTTCCCAGCTCCTTATTTTCCTTACCATTTTACACAGACACAAGGAAGGCACATAAGCCAATATAATCATTCAGTGAGTTGTGGTCTCAAAATACCTCTTTCCTTCTTTATCCTTTAGTTTTATATTGAATTTGTGTGGACAAATCTTATAATAAATTTATTTTATTTACCCAATGAATGACAGTTTAGGCAATGCAGTCTTCTTATGGTTAAGCAATGTAAAATAAATATATAGCTTCAATTCTGTATTGCTGGGTACTAAAATTAATTGCATTATGAATTAAGTAATAATTCCACAAAGTCATCTGTAAAAATCAGCTAACAATATATCAATCATTATGTATGGTAATAATCAATTTTGAAGTGAAGGTGTTAGAAAGTACAACAAACAGTTCAGAGCAGTGATATTTAATTTTAAAAGGTAAAAAAAAAAAGAAATCAAGTGTTTGAAAAACCTTCTGTCACTAAGCTGCCATCCAGAGCTGTAGCCTGGAAGTCACTTACAGACACCACACAACCACAAGGTTGTTGGCACTTGGCTCTACCGAAAATTAAAAACATAAGACTAAAGGGGTAGAGGGATGTAAAAATGCAGCCAGCGCATGCCACTGCTGAGTGCGTGCCTTTTCATAGCCATAATTTAAAGAGATCAGAAGGGGAAAAATGAAGCCCAATAAAAATGGAAAATGTTAGATTAACGACACAGTCATTAAAATAAAAAAGGTGGAGTTATATGAGGAATGGATCTTATTTGAATTATTGAAATTAAACAAGTTATTGTAACAATCATTCTAAAAATCACATTTTACTAAGTTCAAGGAAGGAAGAAAAAAAATAGAAATCTTCATGGGAATATTTCAAATTGTCAGTGGCTTTAAAAAAGTGATTTAAGATTTTCTCTTGTATCTTCTCTTTCAATTTTAGAATTTTAGTTGCCATATATTATAATGGTATTTTAGCTATAAAAGTAGTTTTCCACTCACTGTTCTCTTGCCTTTCAAGGAGACAAACAGTTTTTCTTTCTTCTAAATGAGCACAATAAAATGGGTAAGCTGTCTGGGGAAAAAGAACCCAGACAAACTGGTTGTATAAAGCTCAACAGAAAAATGTGGTACAGAGAAGAGGCGATCTAAAGCATGTTTACTGCATGCCATGTAATTTATTCTACTAGTCATGTTAGAATAAGAGTTTCTCACTGCTGAATTATCATTAGGTTTTGTTCAAAAATAAACCCATTGTTACTGCTGTCCCTGACACTGTACCCTAAAGAAAGTCGGGGAGAAAATCTGCATGCAAAACTGTACCATGACAATAATAATTCTGTAATAAATACTTAAACAGCAATTCTAAAAATCTGGGGCCAAATTCTGCTGATATTCCCTAAAACCTGCTTCTATAAGATCTGTGCATGTCTATATGCATTTTAGTGGACTAATTTTCAGCACTTCAGTAAGTATTCTTCTATCTTCTTGCAAACCTTCCTGATTTATCAATAGATCTATCAGTTATGAAAAGATTGATATCAAGAGTCATCTAAATGAAAAATAGAATAAAAATGCAAACTATGGATGCATTTAGAAGAACCAAAGCTTCACAAGATTTTCCTCTCCCTAGTTGATGTAGGCAAACCAACAGATTGTCTTTCTGTCAGGCAAACCCTGATGGAGATAAATGTAAAGGCTGGAGTGCATGCCTAATTTTTACACACAAGCTGCAACCAGACCATGGATTTATGCTTCAAGGCAACCAGATTTCTCCTTGTGTACTCTTACAAACTGCTGTTGCACTCAGTCCATCTTGTTTAAATGCCTTTAAAACCACACACAGGCTCTGCCCCCTCCTCCACTCCTACTAATTATATACTTTTTGTTTGAAGAAGCAAGGCCTTTATTGCTCATAATTTTAGCTATCACTTGCTTGGGCACCTTCTACAGATCAATAGCACATAGTTAAGTGGATGAAAAGGCTAAATGTGATTGTCATTTGCAATTCAAGGTTGCATGTCCCATCCTCCTCCCCCCCCAAGCCCCAACACCTTAAAATTTTACGCAGTGCACTTGGATTTCATTTTAGAATACCAAATTCCTGTTGCAGGTATACAGTAGCTGTATAGTCAAAACCTTTTGTCTTAAATTAAATATCTGTCATTTTTTAAGGCCAGAATACTGGCATAGGTTATAATAAAAACTAGCATCCAACCTGCAATTTTACAGATTCCATTGCTGGTGGCCATACATCTTTGATGGCAAAACTACATTGGTTGTAGCGCCATAAAATCAATAAATATTAACCTTTTCTGACACTTTCTGCACGGATGCTTTATCAGTCGCTGTCAGGTGATAGAACAGTCAGTGATGCACTGTATTTTTCAGCTCAGAACCCATACCAAACTAAGAAATCAATGCAGATTAACAAACCTTTAAATACAAAAATTGGCAATGAAATTTTGGTTCTATACAATAAAAATTAAACCAAATCACAATGCTGCGGAACCATAAATCTATTACAAATATTTCTAAAAAAGTTGAAATATAAGTACAGTATTTCTATGGAAAATTAATTACAACAATGAAACAAAATCAGTTTTATATTTCATGACTGACTTATCTATCAGCGCTTGTAAAATTAAAAATGTACCCAGTAATATAAATCCCGTGTCTCAGTATTGTTTAGAAACTCAGAGTTCTTGCCTTGCTGAGAGACACATAACTGTTCAATACACTTAAAACTCAATTTCTAAACAATGCAAGCACAAAAATAAAATTTTACTGGAAAGAGAAAAGATACTATTTAAGTTATTCCCCACCTCATAGAACTGTAACAATAACCATGTTTAGACCTAAGCATCTTAGAAGCCTAAGGCTTTTAATTATTGGAAAACATCTTGCTGTGTACAATCCATACTGTAGCAGGGTACAGATTGAAAACTTGGATTGTTTCTATTTCTCCCTGTCCTGAACACTGCAATTTCTTCTATATAACACTGTACTTGTTTACCAGAACATTAGAAATTATGTTTACTTATATGTAATTCATGTTAAATTGTTTTATTAAAATATGAGCTAGTATATGCTAGTATAGCATGGCCTTTCCATAACAATTCAGGCTTCTTAAAAATTACCACAAATCTTGAAAACCTAGGACATGTTTTATTATTTCTTCAAATATGGGATCTTGTAGTAAATTCCTGAACACCAGTGGATATATGGGTCAATTTATAGACAGAAAATCCTGAAAAATAAGGACTATGATTTGGCTCTATTCATCCTATATAGCCAAAGCCTATTAGAACTTATCTGTAGTTTTTAAATGTATTATCAAATTTCTTTCTAACAATGCAGGTTAAGCATTGGTGTACAGGCAACAATTACCTTGCTTTCAAAGCAAGAGAAGTCACTTACAGATTTAGACCTGAAACACTAAAGTAAATTAGTAAAAGCTATTGAAAATACAGTTCCACCAAATTTTAGACATATATGCCCAGTGCAGTCGGTAGCAGGTACACAACAGTATTTGGAGAAACAGGGAACTGCTTTGGGAAATGCAATATAATGCTATGGTATGCAAATGAAACATAAATTCAAATGCACTAAAAGCTTTATCAACATAAACTTTATATTTTAAACTAAAGTACAACTTTAAATTTGCTGTTTCTTTCTATAACATCTGCAATTCTAGATTAACCAGGAAAGAGACCTACTTCTGCCAATCAGCATCAGGAGCAATCAAATTGCAAATTCTACAATGATTTCTTTAAAAAAAACATTGGCAAAAATAACTTTAATCAGCTCAGTTTATCTGTTAATGCTAATATTGAAAGGATCTGCATTTATTTTGAAAATCATCCATAAGAAAAATGAGAAAGAAAAGAAAAGCTGTGAATTTAAGAAAAGTCAAAATCTAGAAGATGATAAAATTTAAAAATAATTTTAAAAAATTACTATGCCTACAATTCTCTCATGTCACAATGTGGACAACGCATTGTCCACAATGCAAAGCTTACTTCTGCATAGCAGAATCACCACAGAAAGATAGCATTGATATTGCAAAGTAGATGAACTTTAGATTGGGAGCCACTTGTGCACATGCACAGCCACCTTTTGAAACCCACTTCATACCAGAGTCTGAGCTGGCTTACATAAAAGCATCCCCCCAAAAATTAATCCTTTTTTCCCCCATGTTTGGTGTCAGGATGGCAGAAAAACTGAAGTACCATCAGAATCAGGAATTCTAGTGTCTCCATCAAAGTGTCATTTTCTCTCTCTGCTTCTCCAGGATCCTGAAGAGTCTTATACTAGTTATGCCAAGTTACAACCATTTATTCTGTGTCCCTGAGTACTTGGCCAATATCCCAAACCTGACCATATCTTTCTGCAATTGGTGTTGACTGTTCCATACCAGTAATCAGATATGACAATAGCTTTATTTATAAAGAATGCTCTATTTTTTTTTTTAATTTTAGAATTATTGCCTTTCATAACTTAAAAACCGTTATCTCAAGACATTACAAAAAATACATGCTATCAGCTGGCCACTGACATAGCTCAAAGGTTTGAAAGAAACAGCATACGCAACAAAATCCCCCCCACAACTGCAACAGAGAACGGAGGATTGTGTTCCCCTGTCTTTGCCTTTTGATCTGTACTACAAGTAAGGCTGTGCTGAATTACAGATAACTGAGATTTCATTATTTTCACATGCTGATAAATCTCTGACTCCACATTTCAGGATTTTTGTTTGAGTGGATAGAAGCAAACAAAAGCGGCTCAGCAAATTTTTCTGACAATTTTGATAGTAGCTGAATTTGCTCAGAGGAAGGTGGACTACAAAAGAAAGGGTCAACAACAATTAACAGAACACTGAATACTATTGTAACAATAAGGATCTGTAGATAAATCCTTACCAGAGGAGGCTAACTTGAGTTGACTAGAAGCAGCTTTATCCCACGGGCACTTTGTGATGGTGACATGCACTAATATGTGAGGACTCCAAATGTTTCACCATGGCTTTTCCTTTTTAATTTTATATTACTCAAACATTCCATAAACTACTAAAATTATTTTACTGAGTGTATAATTGGTTGTTTAATAACTACTAAGTTCAAATTCTTCAAATAGAGTCCTGAATTTAAGATACATATGCCAAATCCAAAATCAATGTTACTTTAAAAATGTTTGTCTAAAACCTTTTGATAAATCTTGAGATAACTTGATAATCAATTCTGACTTTATTTGCTATCAATAGATGCTTTCATTTCATGTTTCCTCTGGATAATATTACTTCAATGAAGGTATATTCTTTCAAATTTCCTAAAACCTGTTTTCTGAGAACTGTTATCTGCTATTAGTTATCAGACTGAAAAGAAGTACCATTTTGGCAAGGCATAAAAGAAGTAGGAGCATAGTTTAGTATGTAGTATGGTAGTTATCTTAATGCCTTTTTTGTAAGTACATTATACTCTGTAATCCCAAACACTTATAGAGCACTTCTAACTACAGGACAACTACTAATGAAAAACCTCTTCCATCAACAATACTCTAAGTTTCCAAAATGTTATTTAAGCAGGGACTGTGACAATCAGTAACTCATTTTCTTTAAATACATGAGAAGTCCTCTTAACTACGCTACAGAAACCTGCCTAGCAACTCTGCTTTTGGATGTCAGGCACTTCCTCTACTTCCCAGAGCCAAGGAACTGGAATTGCACCCACTTAAACCAAGAGTACCTTTCATCCAGACATGCAGAATCTGAACCAGTGATCTGAATTGTCTGAAGCCCAGAGCTTTTATTAATGCTCAGGTTCCTATGCAATTTATATGAAAATTGCACTCACTTTAAGGTCTCTTTTTACTATCAGAGAAAATTATATGAAAATCATATCGTAATGACTCAGAGAATGAAAACATCTGTATTAAATCTGCAGTGGTTACTTAAGTACAAACCATTTCTTTGATGTTAGATATTGATGAGCACATACTCATTCCAATAAATACAAGACATGCATAAAATATCTTACATTCAGAAGATGTACTAAGAAAAAGGGGTTCCCCACTAACTGGCCAGCTGGGAGTTAAGAGATATGTTATCTGTCTCCATGGCTTTTTGACATGATACAAGAATTATAGACAGCCGACATGCCATGTATTTATATGAGATATAGTTTCATATTATGCTCTTATATGTTCACCAAGAAAGTGAAGCAATCTTTTTTCTGTGAGACTTCTACCTATCTTCATTTCCTTTAGTGCAAACAGTTATAGACAAGCTCCTCTCTGAACTGATAATTTTTTAGAGGTCATTCAGCCCATAATTTCAGGTCCTAGTCACTATCCTGATGGTCCTTCTTAGGAAATTGGACCCAGTGGGAACGTTTTTTCCTTCTGCTTAGTCTATGGGTCAGCATTTTCCTTCCCTTGTACTTCTTAATTCCCTTAAGTGGCAATTATTTAAGGTAGAGTTAGAGAAGGTGCAATCTACATTCATCCAATAAAACCTAAATATTAAAAAGGACAGAAAAATCCAGCATGGTTACTAAGGATATATGGGAGAGCATTTAGCATTTGAAAGGTACCAAAGATCTGGTAAATGAAAAGATGGAAAAAATTATGAAGAACTATTGGAAGTAAAATAGAAATTAGAAGTACAAAAGAACACGAGTATCAGACAGACAAGGCATCCTACTTACAAAGGTCAAGACTCAAGATGCCATGTCAAGAAATTAATGGAAAGTCAGTGCCGCACAGATTGGATTAATGAAAGCAAACAAAAAGAAAGTCCAGAAGAAATTTTAAAAATCAGCATGGAATTGCAATGATTTGTGATTCATTGGAGCAATTATTGCTGAGGGCTCTTCTCTTCATTCATGACCCAAAGTAGTAAAGCATTGAGCACACAACTTACACTGAATCAAACTCCCATACCTATGTTCTTTTATCTATGAGCTTTGGCTCTGGGATTTAATTAATTTACTTCACAGTTGCTGGTAGGTGTTGAATTTGAGCTGGAAACAGTGTCATAGGGATGATTTTGCTAGTCCTGAGCAGCGTATGCAAAGTCAAGGCCTTTTCTGCCCCCCACCTCACCAGCGAGGAGGCTGGGGGTGCACAAGGAGTTGGGAGGGGACACAGCCAGGACAGCTGACCCAAATGAACAAAGGGACATTCTATAGCACTTGGCATCATTCTCAGCATGTAAAGTGGAGGGGAAAAGAAGCAAGAGGGGGAATGTTCAGAGTACTGGCATCTGTCTTCCCAAGCTACCATTACATGCCATGGAGCCCAGCATTCCTGTAGATAACACTTACCAGTCCATGCAACATGATGAATTAATTGCTTGTGGTGCTTTACCTAATAAACTGCCTTTATCTCAGCCTAGGAGCTTTCTCACTCTTACCCTTCTAATTCCCATCATCCCTCCGCTGGTGGGAATGAGTGACTGAGGCGTGGAACTTAGTTAGTAGCTGTAAACCATGACAACATCGGCATTTTTCTGATTCTGAAATTATTTGCTATTATTTGTGCAGTAATGAAACTATGTCTAACAAGCAAGGAATTTTGTGTAATTTATAAAAAAATCTAAAACTCAGAAAAAGACTTGCAAGCAGGTTTACAAATATTAATAATTTAAGCTATTCATCAAGAATAATTTTTTACTTATTTCAATAAAAACACATTTTCTGCTTTTTCTTCCCGTGAAATGTTACTAGCATTGGGATACTAGCAACATCTCACAGGAAGAAAAAGCATAAAGTGTCCCCTAAATAATGCACAGCCACAGAGAGAGCCACCAAGAAGTGGAGGCATTATGTAGGCAAAATCCACCCTACTATGGTTATTTGAAATATAATGCCCATAGGTCTTTGAAGTACTGTTAGTTCAACTCTGCGAGTGATGAAATAATTAGTTGATAATGGAGATACCACAGTTGAGAAATTTATTATTTGGGTTTATTTATAGATATTTATTATTTATATTTCCGTTGGAATTAAATTTTTAAAAAATATTTATAGCACAGAGTAGGAATATATAATTATTTTCAATTCAGTTTAAATATGTTATTAAATAAGTTTTATCTACTATATATATTAAAATATTTACCACACATTTAAAGTCAAAATTTTCATTTAATTCTTCAAGTAACATCTTATATTTATTTTATATTTACTTTATTGAAAATAAAAAAATAAGATCTTTATATTTCTTAAACTCCAGCATAACTTCCCTGGATGATAGACTAAGAGATCTAGTCTTAAAAATGTGTAATAGGAAAGCAATTTAAATGTTCACAGTATAGGACAATCTCCTCATAAAAATATCCTGAATTATTCCTAGGCACTATACATCTTTATTCTTTATTCCTCCTGTAAGATTATTGTCTTTCTTTTTGAAAGAAAAGTTTGTTTGAAAAGTTTTTTGATGACCTTGATATCTCATTTTTTTTGTGCTTTCCTCTGAATTTTAATATGTTGATATTACAATACTAGTATTTCCTTTTATTATTTACATTTGCCAGATACTATTATATATATATATATCTTCTAGCACAATTAAATATTTTTGCCTTTCTAGATGGCTGTCATGTCTTAAGGGCTTTCTTCTACTTCTGCACTTAAATATTTCAGCCTAGCTTTAAAAGTTTTATGTTAGGATAGCCTATTTTTAGCTCCAAATAGGCAATAATGTGGCTCGTTCTTCATGAAGGATATTTTATCTATTAATATAATGAAATAGTATCTTGGAGTAAGATTACTTTCTTTTCATCAGTGAACCTGACATCCTTGCAGAGGCACCAGTCTTTATGGACACTATCAGGGATCCAGCATGGGCAATGCAAGGAATTTGCAAAGCAGATGCCTGTCCAAGGGTGTTTTGAAGGCAGATACAAAGTGGGCATTAAGGGTTCAACAAAAATTCAGACCTGAAGAGGGTTTCTGTATCATACACTATGGCACAGCCCCCTTGCAAGCCAACCAAATAGTTCCCAACTTTGGAAACTAGAATGCCACAGAGAAGAACGACAGGAAAGGAGGCACACATCAGCACTCAGATTAAATATTTAGATATGGGAAAAGAGATTCATCTGCTCAGGAGCAATAGCTCACACCACAAAAATTAGTTGCCCTGTTACAAACTGGAATAGTGTCAGAAAAGGAACGATGGCTGCTAGGAGGGCCATGGACAGAAATGCACTGAAAAGAAAGCAGGATTCTGACTGCATGGTTTTGGGGCTATACACAATATAGAAACCCCTATGCAATGGCCCTGCAGCTTATGGCACACAACAGGACACCTGTTATACTTCCACTGAGCAGAGGTATTGAGGTGTTCCAGACTTTGGTCTAGGCAGTATTTTCCTTTTCCTTTCAAACTATATTCTGAACACTTTTTCTTTAGTGAGACTGATTTGCTTTCATTCTGATCCGAGAATACCATTCACTTAAAGGATGTAACTAATACTAATAGTGGTGGGTTTTTAATATTAGATGATGTAATATTTACATCAAAATATTTCAACACCTCCTTTCATGTCACTCAGCAGGAATATATGCTGATTGTTCAGGAAAAGCAACTAAGGAACTATGAAAGGAGTCCCTATGCTCCTCAACAGCAGCAGAAAAAAGCTATATCCTAGGAAAAAAAAAAAAAAAAAGACAAAGTACTTTCATGAACTCTTTTTTTTTTTTTTCCTCCTTCACTTGCTACCTGGAAAGAACCAACTCTTATGTCATGACCACCCAGATAAATATACTGGCTATGAAAGCTCTGCTACATATACAATGCCTTCTAATACATGACAGTTTCAAAAAAAATTACTTAGTTTTTTTTTAAACATAGATTAATCTTTCCTGAAACACAATAATACATAATCTACATATGTTAAAAAGAACCTGGCTTTCTCCTTTACAAACAGAAAATCATTTATACTAGGTTTTTATTTCAAGCACACACTAAAATTATTATTCTTCACAAAAGAGGAAAGGGAGTGTCTGCCAATCAACATGACATGCTATTGAAAGACTGGTACTAATAGCTATGACAAGAGCAAACCTGTTTGAAGCAGAGCTGCTGCTGCCTTTTTCTTTTTTTAAAGTATACCAGCCATCAAAAATAATGTTTTATCTGACTAGAAACCCAAGCAATATTCTGCTGCTGTAAAAGCTTGCACCTGATTTACCTATATCTAGCAATGATAATATTGTTTCAAATTACAGCATTTAAAGTGTTTTATTTAAACAGTGATAAAGACTAAGAACTTTAACTATTAAAAAAAAAGTGAAATACACTTGCAAACAAAACTGTATCTATTCTTTGGAGGTTTTACATCAGGTATGAATTACAAGCTTGCATAAGTACTCAACTGACTTGTATTTCCATTGTTTCATTGATGAATAGCATTTACTGATTTTATATTTTTGTAGTTTGATAAATTCAGAGAGTATAAGAGCAAACATTATATTTTATTATTTCATTTTTCCTATTTTTTAAACTTTATTTTTTTACTAAAGAATCAAAACTCACAAAAGAAAAGAATAGCAAAAGAATATTTAGAAGTAGAAAATCACCAGGATACTAGTATAATTGCTATATTATCAGGTTCTGTGTGTCCAATTCACATTCTGAATAAGTCTGCAGTTTCCACTTGGTAATACAGTTATACCTTGATAAAATCACATAATAGATCACACCATAACTTTTAGCAATCAATTTTTTCTCTTAATAATTTGATAAATGTAGCTGTCAAGTGGGATAAAGATCACAATTTTATTTGGGATTAACTATTTGAACTTTCAGAATTCCATTCATGAATATTGCAACTGTTACTACTGATAGGATCACAATTTTGTCCCTTGTTGATGATGCAATCATGCTGCAGATTGCTGGTACAGCCCTGTTTCTCAAACATTAAAGAAACTGAAAGAGAAATGTGTGGAAAGCATGGCCTTTTGAAAAGTGCACTTAGAGTTTGCAAAAATACTTTTCAAACATATATAAAAGAGAAGATAATAACACAGTAAGGGAACTGGCAGGGAAAAGAGAATAATTTTATACAGATTCTTCAAGCACATTAAACAAATGAGTTTGTTACAAGATATTTTATCAAGGATTTAATGACATACCAGAAACAAACAATTTAAGTTGGTGTATTTCCACTTCAGGCTCAAAGAGAGTAAGAATTTAGCACTGATGATGGGAATGTTGCCTCTCTGAGAAAGAACACTTTGGGGGACTTACCTGTCTCCTCCGCTATTCCACTGCTATCCCAACACCCAAACAGTTTAGATTCACAGACACAGCCCTTACCAGGAGGCTGTAGATTAACACTGAAGATTTAAGCGCAGAAAGGCCTCTTAGATAATAGTCTGACTTCTGGTATATCCAAGCCCCTTTACGTTTTGCAGTGAACCCAGCAACCTTGGACCCTCCTAAAACCCATTTTCCAGACAGACATCCAGTCTTCTCAAGGCTCAGAGGAACAGAACAAGAATAATTTCTTTTGCTAGTTGCTGCCAGAGCTCAATTGACCTCATATTTAAGTGTTTGCACCTTGTTTCTCATTTCAATTTGTCTGACTACGCTTTCAGTAACTGATTTTTCTTAGGCGTTTCTCAGCTAGACTAAGAGTAGCTCATGTCTGATATTTTCTCCCTGTGAAGCAACTCATACACTATAATCAAGTACCTATCTATCATTTGGTCATGAATTATGTAACTCCTCATGAACACTAAGCGTTCAATCACCACGTAGGCAGCCAACTGCCAAAACACAATCGTCACGATCTTTGTTCTGTGAATGCCCAACCCCAGAGGCACCTATAATTTTCACAGAGGCACAGGCACACAAAGCTGTACTTCCAAGCATTCCCCAAAACATTCCCTCTCTGTGCGGAGAGGGGAAACAGCTCACACTTTCAGTTCTGCCATGATCCATAGGAGTAACTGATCCTCCACTCCTGCTCATGGGGCTATGGGTGCTAGACTCTCACCACACACCCGAAAATTTGAGTGCTTTGCAAGCACAGTATCACTGCCACAGAAACCCAAACAAAAACTTCCCAAAGCTTTACCAAAGTGTACAATTAATTGAGCTGGCTTCACTGGTTCATTTTTTTAAAAATTACTTACAAGAAGTATTTGGCATGACTGACAATTCTAAATTAAACATCACCAAATTCTTTGTTCAATGCCTTAAGCAGTTCCCTAATCATATAGTTGACTGTTGTGAAGCCATTTTCCAGCAAGAGCTTTGTGACTCAAACTATAGAAGCATTGCACCTATTTTGCCCAGGAGGAAACTTGTAAAAACACTTGTAAAAAGGCAGGACCATTGTATCTTTTGCTCAGTGAAAAACTCAGTTATTCTGATTTCTAGGGTTCACACACTGATTCTTGGAAACCATCTCCACTTTTTACAGTGCAGCATGGAAATAATGATAAGGAAAAAATCCCTCAGTATCACTGCATAACTTTAAACATTATCACAAAACCAATAATGAGCAAACTACTTCCCTTCTCTCTGAAGAGCTTTTTGCTTATGACCAGTTTAGTAGCCACAGAAGGATACTATGCCACACTGTGAGATACCACGAACTCTGCAGCTATTGGAATAATGGAGATGTTCAGGCATAGCTATTACACTGTTTGGACATAAATAATGCATCATAATAGTATCACAATGTTTGTGAGACAAGAGCTCCTAAATGATCAACATTCAGTTCAAACTGAAATTATCACTACCAAGTGATGCTGCTCCAAAGCAGACAAAGCACAGAGAAAGAAAACTGGAATACTGATCCCTTGCAAGATCTACCACAGGTACGAGCCCTTCTCCTGTACCACTTGACAAAATATTCAGGTTCAGTTCAACTCAGTATTGTAATGTAGCATCAGTTAGAAGAAAACACATTCAAGAATTTTGGAAATGCAATGCACACAAGAATCGAAATATTTCGTCAGCCTGTTTTAAGACTCACAATTCAGACAAGCCCGCAGTAATAAACTTTTTTTTTTTAAATAATCTCAGTTTTAGAAAAATTACTAAAATGACAGTCATCAACATATGATAATCTCATCTATTGCATTCATTTTCCATTTGTAATGACACACATTCAGATTGCACATGGATAACAAGAATGTACATAAACAGTTTCCACTAGAACCAAGCTTCCATTATTTAAACATTACCTGTAGGATTCCTGAGCCCAGTTCTGTTCTTAGAACAGCTATAAGATCTGTAAGTATCTTAACTGAGGTTTTAAAAAGGAAACAAAGTCATATTGTGGATGATGGATAACAATCCAATATTCCTGGATTTCTTCCAACAAAATTTCAATTTTAACACAGGCCTTGAGAAAATGGGTCAGAGAACACCAAGAAATAGGCACCAAGCTCCTACATAACAATACACAGACATTTTAAAAAACAAACTTGATGATTCGTATAAAAATTAAGGTTAAATGCATAAACTGGTATTTATTTGAAGTGTGGCCTAGCAAATTCAATTCACAATTTTATGTGCACTGCATATATCTTTGTTGGCTTGCGTGCATTAAAGGCCTGCTGTTCAAACGTAGTAAATCTTAAAAGTTAAAGAAAAAAGTATAATCCAGACTGTTAAAATATGTAAGATTTATAAGGAATATAATTGTATTGTTAAATAACTCCCTCTGTGAAAGAGGGAACCCATAGCAAAAAAGAGGAAAGTCTAAAGACCTGGTTTTCTGGCATTTCTATATATCAGTTTAGAACAGAAGTGCTACCACCTTTCAATTACAATATCATCTTTACAAATGTAAAAGGCAACTTCATTTGTCTTCCATTTTCCACAGCCTCTCCCATAGAAATGCAGCTTCCTCAAGCTGCTTACTACCATTGACCCCATAAAGCAGCATAGCAGTTGCCAAAGAAAGCTAAATAGAAACTGATATTAGAGCATTACATTACTGTAGCAGGGCATTTCACTGCCCACAAGAGCTTATCTGTGGTTTGTTAACCAGCCAGATAACTCAAACAGGACAAGCTGTCTTAGAGTGAGTTATTTTGGCACCATGGGGTTAACATCTCCCAACTGCCAATAAATGTCTTACTGATGGAAGTGAGCCCTGGAAAGATAAGCCAGATTTTTGACAGACAGGCATTCACTTTACAACTATAAGAACCACACCAAACTTCCACAAAGCAGAAACCTTCTATACATTTCCCTGGAAATGTGTGGAGTTTCTCCCATGAGTAGGGATGCCTGCTTTGCAGTTACTCCCAAGGGATTAAGTGAAGGAATGTGCAAATTATCATGGTTTCAGTGATAAGTTAGATTTGACTCCTAATCAATACCGTTTCTTTTCCTAGCTCTAATATAGATATTATCCTCAATATTGTGCATTTTTATGTTGTGCTGTAATCTACTAGTAGTTCTTTTCAGTTTTATACTGTGTAGTAAGTGATTCTGATTAAGATCTTTCATCTGCTATCTCTTGTCTGTTTAATAAATAATTCATTTTATAAATAGATCTGTCTTGCCATCATTAGAACTTGCAGGCTAGGGTGATTTCTTGAACTTAAACTGTTGCCAGAATCTGAGGCTAAGGCTTGTCCGAAGCTTCCACTCTTCCCGCAACAATTATAAAGGCCATTAAATTAAAATTAGAAATCCTACTGTCAATCTTAATTTCACAGACAAGAAACAGACTTGACTTTTACTCCCAGTCATGTCCTAAAGGTATGCCACAGCTCCACTCTTGATGGGCTGTAGTGAAGGAGCTTCTGGCTGTCCTGCAAAGTGGCTGGAGTTGGTGTCTGTTTCTTTGCCAGTGAAGAGACTTACTCTGTTTCTATCTGCTCAAAGAAGCAAAAAGAGCTGGCTTTCCTGTTACAAAGCAATATTAGAACATAAAAGACAGACAAATATGTTTAAGTTAAAAAAAAAAAATCAATCTTGTATGACACTTTTATACTCCTATCATCCTAAGGGGTTCTATGTCGTGTTGTAGATTCTCTGTGGGTGCAGCCAATGACCACTAAGTCATCAGTAACTGTGAACCAGACACAGAACAAATCTTATTTTTATAAGCGATGTTAGCCAGGGCACAGGAGTTGTCCTTCATTCCTCTAAAAATCTTCTCTAAAACCTTTAACTCTCAGATGTCCAGCAGTCAGAAATGGATTGAAAAGAAGAAAAGAAACATCCCTTAATTTAACTATGGTATGAATACACAATTATCACCCAGGTTCCTCTTTAATAGTGTTTCTTTTTGAAAGGAAGATACAGTATCATCCTTTTAGCAATGGGATTATGCAAACAATGTTTCAAGACTTCTGCTGTATACCAGTTCTAGGTGAACCTGGCAATCAATAGGTGACAATCTGTTCTTGCTAGTCCTAATATATTTGCACAGTATCCTGTTTAGTGCAAGGGGATTTCTGTAGTATATGAGTGCATGTATAGAAATCATTAGGATACAACACACTGATGAGTGTTTTCCTGTGTTACCAAAACAAGCAAGCTGAACAGTTTTAACCACAGCATGCTACAGTGAACAATTAATTTACCCAGATATAAACTAATAATGGGAAAATGTGCATAAAATGTTTGTAATTTTGGAATGTTAGTGATTCTATCACTGTTACAGCTCTCTGTTATATCTATCTGTCTACTGAAAGCATTTGATTTTTTCATATTAAGTGGGATTATTGTAGTAAAAATCCAACGGTGTCTGGATTTAAGCTCTGAGTTGAATATTCATTTGCTTTAGTGAGAACTATGGTGAAATGTGATCGGTTTTCTGACCTATTTTGAAATTGGTATTCTGCCAACTGGCATTTTGTTTGCACATCCAGATATTATCCACCATATGCTGACATGACATGATGATTGGTTCCAAAATGAAGTGGAATACTTGGCAAATAGAAATATATGGTACAAATAATACACTGCCTCTAGTCAGGAAAGCAAGCAGTCATTTTGAGAAGACTGAGAGGTTTTAAAATAACTACAGTGTACATACTGCACAAAGCTCCATGAAAACTCTCCAGGTTTTGCTTTTTTACAGGTATGAGGGTATCAAAACCTATGAAATTAATTCCTTACACAAGATTCAAATCTGACATGGGAGTACTAATAGTAGTAATTCAATGGAAGATTAATTTGCATCTCAGGGAGACTTTGGCCCACATAGCTTCTTCCTCCTCTGGATTCCCCAACTCTTCCTTCTCACCATCTGTTCTTATTTCCCACTGCTCTGACTTGTCTTTCCACCCAGTGATGTCTAAGTTATCTGCCTCTCCTGCATTAAGATCACATTTCATTCAAGCTCCACACTAATTCTGTATCATTTCTCCTAACCTCCTACCATTAATCTTCTGCCTTCCACTCTGAACTGCAGAATCTATTAAAAAAATAAAACCCAAAACCAAATAAAAACCAAAAAAACTTGTTCCTAAATAGAGAACACCCCATCTCTTTTCTTTTAATTCCTGTTTCCAAAGCAATGTTTTTGTTTTGCATTCCTCCAGTGATTTCCATGTGTGCGCTCTCTAAAACAAAGCCTGAAAATGTACATCTAAGTTGTTGGTTTAGCTCTGCTGTTCTATCTTTTAATGAGGAACAGTCTATTTTTTTGTAATGAAATCTAAGAATTTTTAAACCAGTGCATTAATTTGCCACTGTATTTCTTACGGAATTTTGCGTTTCTCTTTTTGGGGAATAGCTTAGGCAGAGGGACTTAATAAAAATCTTTAAAAATATTTCTCCCTAAAAGTTCAGTTAGATTTCAAGACGAGGCATCTAAATAGCAAGCACTTCTGATGTTTATTTATTGAAATGGAAGATTTGCTTGTGTAACATGGATAGATTTCAGTGCTTAATGAATAATCTTCAATCCTGGAAAACTTGAGGAGGATTAAGCCCATTTTAAAGCCTTGTTCTTCTTCAGAATAAATGATAATAACTTCTTGTTTTGTTATTACAATCATTTAAAAGCACGTGCATTTGAAAAGAATTTGTAAGCAAAAGGAGGAATGACCTTACCAGCATGCAAGTACGCCAGATCAGGATTTTCAATGTCTGGGTGTAGTTCTTTCAAGTGGTTACGAAACTCCACAGGGATATTTGTTCCATAATCACACCTAGGACAGTTATACATTTTTACTCCTTCATGCTTTCCCGTATGCAAGATGTGTTTACGGATATTTTCTGCACAGTTAGATCTAAATAGGAATGAAAAAAGAAAAGAGATATATATTAATTCATTTCCTACCAGTGGTTCAAATAAAACCTAGTGTTACAACGGAGAATAAGTAGTCATCACTAATTTTTCATTATCTGTAGATTTTTTTTCCATCCTCTTAGGTTTTGCATAAATGTTGTCCTTTGCATGAAGGCTCCCAAAGCTGTTTCAGGTTAACTGAACATTACATCTGAACCAGAATGATTGATTTGTTGCATTTACAGAATTTCTATTTTTCTCATGGTAGTCAGTGATGGACAGAAATTAAGCAAATGTCTTTATTTAGCAAACCTGAAATTCAAAAATGCCTTTAATATTCCCAATGGAGCTCACATGAACCGTTTCTACACAGTTCCTAAATTCGAGTGGAGTTGCTGTGAATGATTTTTGCAAGTATGTTCCACCAACTTTCATCTTGTTTTGTGAACTATTCCTTGGAAAGAGAACTGAGTTGCTCAAGTTTACATCTTTTTGAAAATACACACGGATTCTGGTTTACATCTTAAATACAGCTTTTGTGAAAGTAGTGGAGTTTTCATGCATAAAAGTCAGATTGCAATTAGTTTAACACATTTCAAAGCAGTATTTATAATCACATTTCGGAAAAAAAGTAATAAAAAAATTCCACATTTCTTTTATTCACAGAGAGATACAGCATACATACAGCAGTAAAATTTAATTTCTAGTCTTTAAAATTTTCCAGCCTCATTACAAAATTATTTTGCATTAGAATTTCCTACTTATTCAGACTTCGTGATGAATCCTACATAAAATATACTGCTGCTCCATTTATTTCAATCAGAAATAGTCAGATTATTTATTCTTGACTCAAAAGAACAGAACTGTCCACGTGTACCATTGCTTTGGGGTTTTGTTTTGTTTTTAGACTTCCTTACTAACATATACTATTATTATTATTGCCAAACTAAGAAGAGTAATTCTGCCTACCTGAAAAAAGTACAAAGACTTGTGTAAACTACATTAATGCATAATACTTTACAAGTACTCAAATAAGACTACTGTAGCATTTTGGGCAACTGGCTATATACCCATCACTGATAGAAATTCCACAGTAACCGGCACGTAAAAAAAGGACCCCCAAAATAAACTGGAAGTAGCAGCTTGAAGTTCTGCTGGAATGCTTGTCTTTCCCTCAGAAATGGTCATAGTAAAGTTGGTATCTGCCTTACGGTGCTGCCAAAGCTCACCCTCTGTCATGTCCATCTGCTATATACTGGTATAATGGTCAGATGCCTGAGAATGTCAGAGAAGACATCACTGAAAAATATAGAAAATATTGGCCTCAGCATCTTTCAGGATTCAGCCCCTAAAAAAGTTACAATGCTCATAAATGTTGTTAAAATGAAATATGTATTTTACAAAAAAAGAAAAAAAAAAGGTAGCGTATACTGCAATGAAAGCAGGAGACAACCTGGTAACCTTCTATCATGGGTTATACTTTAAAGGGGAGTAGATTAAAGCAGAGCATACAAATCTGAAATAAAATATCTGTGTTCTTTTAGCTCAGCTCTCATACTATGTTAAGGAAAGATATAAAACTTTTTACTTTGAAATATTCCTCTGAAATATATAAAGGATCTGTGGAAACCTATGTAAGAGTTGTGAAGAAAACCCAGCCTGTTCAAGCCATAAAAGGCCAGTTCTATCTCCTTTGATTTGGAATTTGCTCCAGCCACTTTAAACAGAGCAATCCTGGAGCCTCATTTATTCAGTCATCAGTTAAAAATCTGTCACTAAACACACCAACATACAGATATAAAAAATTTAAAACCAGATTTTCCCATGTGACAAGACCAGGAAGGCTTAATCAGAAATAAGGTCTATGAGATCACAAGGCATTACAAGTGGCCCCTCATATTAGGTAGCAAAGCAGCAATTGCCATCATAAGGTAAACCATGATGGTAACAACTGGCAAATACAAGCACTTTTGAAGCCACATGATACCTTCAAATATGAAAGGACAAATATGTACTGCATATAAAGTGTTTTTTAATTATTCAGTGTACTCTGAATGTGAGTTTTATTAGGAGTCTTCTCCCACATACTGTACAAGTATGTTATTATATGTCTGACACAAAACACCCCACCAATACACTGTGTGTGTAGTTACATCACTTCATATCATATGAGTAAACACAGAGGTCTGTGATTTTAAACAGCACTATATTTTTATTACAGTGATCTCATGACAAGAATGTGACTAAAACCTTGTAATGCTGCAATAGTGATGATAAGTTTTTGACAGGCCTTGTATTATAAGATTTACTTCCAGGTGTTTATGAATCTTGAAATACAGATTTCCTTTGTTCTGAAATTTGGAAAATAGAGCCCAGCCCAATAAAAATAATTTGAGCAAAGTCTTTCTGATTTTTGACTTCCAGTCTGAATTGCAGCCACAAAGAAATACATGCAGGTTTTAGAAGACTAACCTACTAGTAACTACTGTATTTCAGTAAAGCTACAGTAGAGGTTTCTAAGTTGAATTACTATTACAATTGCTTCATGTAAGCATGCTTTCATCCTCAGGATCCATTTTTAAAATCAAACTTATATATTTCTGTCAATTTTTCCATGCTCTGAAGTAACAGGAAGGGAACTCATTAGAGAGACTTAATTAGTCTAAAGGTACAGTCAATGAGTTTATATTCAATTCTGATGCAGAGAAACACAATAAAAATTTTACTTCGTGTCTTGCAATAAGTCCTTTTATTAGATGTGAAGAAAGGTTGAGACTTGATGCAAACCCCACAAAAACCCTATTAAAGGGAAGAGGGAGGCCTGTATGGATTTTTCAGTGTCTTGTCAGTGCCATACACAGTAAAAAGGAAATGGAACATGTTGCTAAGGTATATTGCAGATGAATAGGAAATACAAGGAGCTGAAAGGCTCATCTCATACTTCCCATGCAACAAACTGTTTGAGCTCCTCCATGAAAGACTGATACATTGGGAAGGGCATAGGCCTACTTCCCACATCCAGGAGAGCCCCCACTCTGTAAAGGATAACACTTTGAAATAAGGGAGACAGTTGGTGAGATTCTCCTGAGAAATGCAGTTACTGTTTAAGATGAACAGAAAACCTCTTCTGGAAAAAGACAAAAAAGGGCATTTGTCTCTTATGTTCGCCACACAGCGATGCATTCCCATTGCTGTTCTAGCTGCACATTCCATGCTGCCATTACAAGTCCATTCCTATCAATCAGGTAACATTTTCTGCTCTCAATGAATGAAAAGTTGCTGCATATTCAAGTATCATAAACTGGAAATAGCTTGTCAATTGTAGAATGATACTTTAGTACAGAATCACAGCATGCTTAAGGTTCAAAGGGACCTCTCAAGATTCTCCGGTACCTTCCTGCTGCTCAGGAAGAATGACCCATGGCCAGTTGCCCAGGATCAGTTTTAGATAGCTTCTGAATATCTCCAAAGGTATCTCTTAACCTCCCTGGGCTGCCTGTGCAAGTGTTCAGCCAGCTTAACAATGGAATTGTGTTTCCAGATGTTCAGAGGAAACCTTCTATCTTCCTGTTTGTACCAATTGCCTCTTGCTCTGTCTCAGGGCACCACTGAAAAAGAGCTTGGCTTCCTCCTTTTTAGAGCTTTCCTTCAGATATGTGTACATACTCATGACATCCCCTGAGCCTCTTCTCCATGCTGACCATTCCCAGCTTTCTTGTCTCTCATTATTTGGGAAGCTACAATTTCAAAGAATTTATTGAAGTTTTCAGTGGTGATTGAGCTTGCATAGGAATCATCCTGTGACAAGGAAGCCCGATGCCCCATTCCACAGCCATCTGTACCCTTGTCTCTTAGCACCATTGATCCACTCTGCTGGGAGAGTAAAATAAGGAAGGGTAGGAGTTGTATAAAATGTCCATACATTTTCTCAACATGAGAAGCTGCTGCCTCTGTTTCCATTGCCTTTCTTCTCCTATCTTTATATATACATACTTGAGTTCTTTTACAAAAAGAAAAACAAACCCAGAAACATGGCATTGTGCTAAGAGCAAGATACCGAGTGCCTGGTCTACAGAAGAGTGGGAAAATCATGTTTCTGGTGGATGTGACAGAAGTCCTCATAACTGCCTTCCTCCTTAACCCAAAAAGTACAATTGTTCCTTTAGCCTCTAAAAGGCAGTATAAGTGCCCCTATAAAGACATCTTCTCAGTGGCACTGGCAAGCTATAATGTGCAAAAGACCATAATTCTCAGCAAAACTAGGCCTACCCCACTGTAAACAGCAGCACTCTTCTGGGGTCTGGGATGGTAGAGCAGAGACATGCACTTTGCAGGTGGTAGAGATGGAAGTTCAAAGTCAGCAGCAGGGAAACATGGGTGGAACAATGAATCCTGGAGCAAATCTGTGCTGGGGGGATAATAGTCAGCCTGAAGGTCCCCTCAGAAAGTGCTACCTGCAGTTACTATTCCTCCATCATCTCTTCCTGCTCTCCAGTCTTGCAGAGCTCAGTCAGACAGTCTCACCAGCAAACAGTACAAGCTGTGTGAGGGCAGGGATTTTGGAATCCCTTGTCTATGCAGAGAGACTCATCCCCAGCCTTGTGGCAGGATGCAGCAGGTTGTGCTCTGCGCTCCCCAGCCAGCAGCCTCTGTAAACAGCCAAGTTCAGTAGTTAACTGCAGACCTGTGGCTGCCCAGTACCAAGCTGTTTGCTGTCCTTGTCTTTTACACGATGTTTTGGATAAAAATCATGAAATAAGAGAAATACACAAAATATCTGCCAATTCTAAATTTGTCCATGTAGAATAGGAATGTTTCTAAATTTTTAAGGGTTTTCTACATGAGAATACACTAGCATTGCGTTAAACAGCTTAATGAAATATTGCAGGAAGTAATAAATTTTTATTATTTCTTTTTCCTATTTACTAATAAGAAACTGAAATTAGAACACTCTTCCATTACACAGTGCCTGACATTTTCAGAAAGATACTTACTGCAAGACACGGAAATGGAAGGTTTCAGAGGTGCAAATGAGGCAAAATGTTAATTATCTAGTCCACTATGTTTTAAAAATTTTAGCACCTTGTAGGACTCTTATTTGCACAAAATAAACCTTTTTCAAAGGTCTTCTCCAGCACATTATGTATAAACATCCTCTTTCTGCAGAGAAATGCATAGAACGTAAAGGACTTATGGCAGCTCCATTGACATCACTATTCACAACATAAAAACAAGCACAGTGATAAAACCAACTGATTGAAAAGATTTCTATTTTTCCCGTTTGTCAGTATGAATCAAGTGACTCTCATATAGACAGCATTCTGAAGGTCTTCTGCACCCTTTACACCCTGCTATACAACCTGCAAGTACAGAGAAATTGCAGCATTTTGATTGAAAAGTATCAAAGTCTCCAGATACTTTCTTCCAGAAATAAAAGCAATTATGATGAAAGCAAACTTTTCAATCAAGCAATATTCACTATTGTAGATTCTTAACCTCAGTTATTCACCAAATGTTTGCAGGTATTTCTTTTACAGAAAATGACATCTAACTTGGAAAACTGTCTTTAAATCAAAATTGCAATAATGTAATTACACTAGAAAAGGAGAGCTGTAGATTTTTAGAAATGCAAAGTCATATGGAACATTTAGCTTGACCTTATTGATAGCACAGTTCATAAATATTTGCCCCGTGCTTCTTTTCTCAAACCAGAACCCTTTTGGGACTAAAACACGGTTTCTGACGGAGAGCAATAGGGAGTCCTTTGAAATCACAGGCAAATGACTCTTCTGTTGATCTCTCTCCCTTCTACGAAATATCGTATTTCTTATCCCCCAGCATCCAGCTAACATTGATATGTGTCCAACACTCTTTGCTTGGCTGCAGAATCTCCTGATACCTGGACCTCCAGTAGAAGAGCTACAATGACTGAGTTCCCTTCAATTCATTCTGAGGAATCATCAGGTTCTCCTTGCATTCTTTCTAGTTGCCTTAAACTTTGAATACATTCACATTTCACACCAGTGTTGCATACATGGATGCCATGACTTTCTCCGTGCTTAGCATTCTCTAGTTGCAGCCAGTTCTGGGAACTCCTGGATACTTCTTGCAGCACCAAGAGCTCCTGCACACTCAGTTAAATGCAGGGACCTTTCAGGTTGTTTTCAGCATTACTGCTTTCCAAAATACAATTCCTTCTAGCCTGCCTTTGTTTCTTGCTGTCATTAAACTGTATGAAAACTAGCATTTGGTAGGGTGGTGGTAAACAACCTAATGGGCAATATTTTCTTGACAGGAAAGACACAAATACCTCAATCTTTGATAATTACATTATACAAACAGGCTTATTCAATCAAAATCTCGACAATGACAGTCACTCTGCCCAACTTCTACTTAGCAAAACCCCAAACAAACCAAACAACCAACCAAAAAATTCTTCCCTGCATACTCAAGATTTAGCTACATTTCTGGTTTTAAAATAGAATAAACAGATTACCAGATAGCTCAAACTAGCTACATAATAATACATAATCTGCACATACATTGCACTGGCAATTCAGACTGCAAGTTTCAAAATTAAAGTATTTACCTCTTCAGTGCTACAAGTCAGTACAGTATTGCATAAGAAATAATAAAAAATAGCAAATACCACAGCCAAAAATGTGGCAATCTGTTGAAACTAACATTATAGAACCACAATAATTATCAGATATTTAAACACACATATAACATATATTTATGTATATATGTACAAGAATTGCAATACATTTCATCAGCCTTCTCACTACTAACATGCACCTGGGTTACTTTTTTTCTTGCTCTTTGCCTTTAAAAGCAAAAGTTCTACCTTTTATTTAGGTTTTAAGTGAGTGGAGAAACAATCACATGGATACAAGTGCCGACGCTCTGCAACCAACTTCAATTCTCAAGTGACTTACGGTACTGTGGCTGGAATTAGCAGCACACGGCTCTGTGGGAGCTCAGGAGGGCAACTCCAATGTACCCAGTGCCAGCTCAGCTCTGCCTGTGTCACTGCTACCTAACACCTCTCTGTGCTGCTCCTAAAGACCTCTGGTGGACAGAGGCAATGAGCTGCCGGGGACAAGCAATGCCTTTGCCACCATAGCTGCTTCTGCAGCGTTTGCTCACAGCTTTTCAACTCTACCAAGAAAAGATGACTGAAATACACACCCACAGTGCAGCAAAAATGCATGCCCAGCAAGCTGGTGGCCACATGTATTTCCCTGTTTTCATGTACTGCCATGTATTGCATGTATTGCCACTCAGAAAATATGAAGTAACCCATAAAAGAGAGTACACTACATTTAGGTGTTTTAATGAGATTTTATAATGCAGTCAGTTTCACAAAGAAAATAATAAAAATGTATTTGGGATTTATTCTGATAGTATTATACCAACACCCAGGGATAATAATCGTAATGTTTTCTGCTTTTCTACATTTTTAGCTTTGCATTTTTTTCTGTAATGATCTATTTGTTATGACATACAGTAAGTGTGACAGATGTCCAATGCTGGCTGCTAAAAAGTAGCAGAGCCCTGTAGGGAAGCAGCAAAAACTTGTGCGTCAGCACAGAAAATGATGGAAGATTGATAATTACTGCTTGTGTCTGAGCTCCATTCAGCAGACTAGCATGTCCAAATTGTAATTTGGCCATGGATCCACCATTCTATTTACAATGTATTGGAATGAAAATTCCCAGTTTCAAGTAATTGATCATTATGATAGCCAAAGTAAGTGCTTTTAAAGGCAAATTCAGGGTAATTGGAAATTCTGAAGGGAAATAAGAAGTGATGTACTCTAGTCTTGTTTACCTCTGAGGAATCTGTAAAGCCAGTTACAACCCTGCACAGTGAACAAAACCCAAAGTATAGACCCAGTGCTGGCATCTAGATCTACTCATGAATTTTCAGAGTATTTTTGTCAACAAATAGCAAAGAACAGACTCCACGATTTAAAGAAAACATTATGTTTTTCCAGGAAAAAGCCCATCTGTGATTCCAAGGAACTATGGCATCCTGCCTTAAATGCTTCCATTAATTCTATTTTCTACAAGAAAACAGAGAAAGAAATAAAGATGAGGCTTTTAGACAGAAACCTGCAAATTATGTCCAACTTGCTACACTTTGAAGGAATGGGTGGAAAGGGTACAGGAAATCATGGAAGTGTGCCTCAGCTCTCCTCTTGTGCTATGGTCCTCACTCTCCCCATAATGCTGTGCAGAGCTGGGTTGCTCAGGTTCTAAGTGTCCCCCAGCAGCTCTTCAGAGAGAAGCTCAGAGTCTCTTTTCAGTGAATAAAGAAGAAAAAAAAGAAAAAAAAAAAAAAAGGAAAAAACCCAACAAAACAGTAACAACCAACCAATTTTTATAGGACTGATCTGCTTCTGAAAGCCATCTAACATTTCCTAGAACTCCTAGCTTCCACTTTGCTGCAGGCAGAGTGGTCTCTGTGATGGCCCAGCTCAAGGGCCTGTGTGCCTGCAGTGTGAGGGATGCAGGGGTCTGCTGTGCACAGCGCACTGCTGCACTGTGTCAGCCAAGGTTTAAGTGGCAGAAATAGCAGGTGGAGTTCATCTATTTCACAGTAACTGAGAATAATCACTCCATTGTTCATGGGCTTCTTCCCTCCCCCTTTCCTTTCTTCTTAGAGCAGATGGCACAAAAGAGAAGTTGGTCTGAGAAACAGCATCTCTGCAGTGGTGTGAGGATCGAGACCGGGCTTTAGGTATCACAGGCCCTGATTTAACAAGGTACTTACACATTTGTGCGGCTTAAGTATAAGCAGCCCCCGTTGACTTCAAAAGAATGACTCACAAGGTTAAATTTATGTACATGATCAAACACCTCACTGAAATGAGGCCATGGAAAACATCCATTTTTTAAAAAAGCTGAGATGAATTTAATTGAAGACACGTATTTCCTTTCAACATCAATTTTTCCCCTATTGTACTTCTTTTATTGACCACGTAAAGTAACCAAACAGTTCTGTGGAGTCTGTTTGTATATTCTCAGGAACACATAAAGTATTTTCACAGATATAGAAGTGCAGACAGAGCCTAGGAAAGGGTGTGGAATCTAGTGGCTGCATAAGATGAAACTGGACTCCTAATGTTGCTGGAGTCAGAAATGATAGCAACAGACCCTAAAGGCTGCCTGTCAATCTCAGATGCAGATGGTACTTCGTCCAACTGGCCTTCGTGTCAGATCCTTCAGCCATTTTAGTGACAACACGATTCCCTAGAGGGCAGATCCTGTTGCTTTGCAGCCTGGATTCATACCCAGGGCACTGTGGTCTCTGCTCAAAGTAGGTTTTTTTAATGCTAATACAGTGCCTCTTGTTGCCCTATCCCAGCCCCAACCCCCATGCAAAAAGAGATGGTAATTTTCTTCCTCATTTCAAATGTTCCAATTTATCAAAAGAATCAGCAATAATTGTCTGAAAGATTCACTTTTGTTATGCATGCCAAAACTATATATAAAATCCCTGCTAACAAAATTTGCAGACAACACTGTAATTGGCAGCATGATTAATAACGATGACACTGCCATCATATAGTGCAGTTGCTGAAGCCAGGCGTGTTCAATCACAACATGTACACACACAATTACATGTTAGCTTTGCCACCTTTGCACAATGCATGCAAGTAACTTAGACAATGCTGTGAAAAGCTGTGACACTGAAAATGATTTAAGGATTAGTGTACCATCAGTTTAATGTGAAATTCTAGTGCGATTCTATAAGCAGAAAGGCCCCATACTATATTTAGCTGTATAAGCAAGGAAATAGCAAGCAAATGTAAGGATGTAATGTTCTCTTTGTGACACCAGAGAAACTAATTCTAGAATATCTACTTCCTGTATTAGTGGCTACATATAAAAAAGGGAGCAAACAGCCACAAAGTGATTACAAATAGAAACAGAAGTGGGGTAAAAAACTCTAAAAAACTTAATAAAAACTCCTTCTATTTGCTTATTACACTTGAGCTTGGCCCCTGAGTAACTTAACATGGAATAAAGGTGTAATTAAGGGACAACCTAATGTAGAGAAAACCTATATGAAACCAAAAACAATGACTACACGTTACAGTCAAATTCAACTGAGACAGAAAGCAGAATTTCTTCAGCAATTAATCTTTCACAGAAGGGAAGTTGGTTCTGAACTTTGTCTGCTTTCAGATCAAATCTGAATATGTTTCTAGATCATAAAATTCAGTCAGAATTTCAGTACAGAGCAAACTGGGAAAAAAAACACCTATGCATTTTTTTTTTTTTGTAGAAGGTCAGACTGGCTGAGATTAAGGCTTTTTCCGGGCTCAAAGTCTCCAAGAAGTACAGTTTAAGTCTGAAAAATGTCATTGTGAGGTCAGCCATTTATTGTGCTTCTATGATGTCATGGAAATTTGTTCAGTCTGCAAATTAAAATGTATTCTTCCTGGCTGTCAATACTGAAAAACCATCTTAGATTCTGAAAGTCAAATTTGGGTCTTTAGTTGGAGGTATGATTGATTATCTAATCTAAAATGTGTGTTGAAAGCATATATCAGAGGAACATCATTCTCTTCAGATTATGTCCTCATAATGCCATTTTCTGCACAAATGTAAGTAAATGCAGCATTTGGCTCTGTACTTTGAGCTTACTTCAGAGACATCATTCACTCCAGGAGAACTGGTTTTAAGAGTAAGGAGCAAGCAAAACGTGATTTTTGTTCCTACAAGAGTACATTTGCCTGTAAGGACGCCCTGCTTCTCAGTAAGAAACCGCAGTTTTGCTATAGCTGGACTTTCAATGGAGACCTACACATCGAAATTTATGTGCTGTGTACTTAATCAAAAGATACTGAAATGGAATGAAAGCACTGAACTATGTATTTAACTTACCTAGCATACCTATATGTAAAGCAAAATGCATAAGGTAGTTTCTACTGCACTTCAGACTATTCAAAGTTGCAGATAAGCTCTCTTGAAAAAGTATTAGATTGAAACTGGACCACCCAGAATAGACACATTTTTACTGTTCTTTCAACAATACACAATTATGTCTACCAGACATAGCATGAATTTAACTAGATTAGAAATCAGGGCAACACTCTAAATCTATTGATTGAGAAGAACAGGAACTGCCTGAATGGTATTACTTCAAAAAGCTAACCCAAGAAGAAAAAAATTTAAAACACCAGGGCAAAAGCCTTCTGGATACCAATGAAATTCTGTCATATTGACGAATTTTATAGACCAACACCAAACAAATTATCCTGTGATCATCTATGTAAAGGTTGCATCTTGAAGAAAAAACCCACAACCATATAAAATTAACCTCATCATATTACATGAAAATAAGCTTCTTTCATCATCATAGATACTGTTATGGACTTGTCTTTTTTTCCTACAGAGGGTTAACATGAAAAGAGGGAAGAATGGTAAAATATGAAACTTTTTCTTTGGCTTCACCTTTCACATTCTGGTATCATACAACAGCAGAAACTAATGAACTTGCTCATCTTCGAAAGCCCTTTTGCATGCTTCTTCCTTCACCCTTAACTCTGATCCTCACAGATCTTCCCTTATGTGTGTGCCAATTTTACTGGTATAATATCTGCACTTTTATTAGTTGTGTTCTGATGATTTCTACTGAGAGATACTTAAAGCTTAAACAAGTCAAAAACTATTTTATCACTTCTGAAGAAAACTAATGTGCAGAGCCACTGAATGATAAGAGAGATCACTGAATTTATTTAATAATGCATGTCCATTTCACAAAAATGGCCTGTGTAATCCTTTTAAAAATAATAACCTGTTCATTTCAGACCTTGCACAATGCTTCTCTTTGTCCCTTGTAAGTCTCTCAAATGTCTTATTTTAAAGGAATATATAGTACTCCCGGAAGACATTTTCCCATTTCTATTCTCTTCAACTCCTGTGAGCCCTTGTTCTGTGTGATAAGGCAATCTCCTTCGGGATCTGAGCTGTGTAGTTTCGCACCACGAGTGACAAGGACTCAACTTGAATAACTGCTGTGCGCAGGTTGTAATTATGTCAGCTGGAGTGTTGAACAAGGGGACTGATTAATGTGAGCCCCAGCCCAGGCACAGTCCCTATCAAAACCTTCGTGCAGGCCAGCAGTGGGGATGGGTTAAAGCAGAAAGACAAAACATGCTGTATCGTCCATGATAGATGAATTGCTCCAACAGTCTTCAGGCAGATGTTCCAGGACAGTATAATATACAATTACTCTGCCTTATCACCTTCCCAGGGACAATAAAGCTTCCTCCTTCTATAGCTCATGTGAGTGAAGGCAAAATTAGTTTTACTTTTACAACACTGACTCACTTATCATGTTGCCTTGATTGTGCTTTTACAGCTAAAGAAAACATATATTGCACTCTTAACCTAAAAACAAACAAACAAACAGAACCCACCAAAAAAATCTGCACTCCGCGTCTTTTATATAAAACCAAACTATTCCTTTGAATCTATTTTGCATCATAGTAATGCAGTCCTTAAAGAGCTAATTTAGTATGTGATTCTAGGGACATTACTAACTTTAGAACAACTGGACCTATTCATAAGCTTAACATTATATGTACATATAGGAAAGGACCTCAGTGATTCAAGTCAGAATGCATAGATAATAAAAAATACACAGGTTTGTTGCAGAAGATGCCTATGCGAATAACATGCCCTTAGTGACTATTTAAACTATTTTAACTATTTTAACATTCTAAAAATGCTACAGCACTCTTGTAAAACAATTCTTTGAGAAGTCATTAATCCACATGCCTCTTTAAAGGCCACAAGAGTTTACTCTACACCTACTATAAACAATCCATGTATTTTCCAAAAGTAAATATAAATTAAGTAAGTAATAGACATTTAGGGAAAAAAAAAATCTATCATCTATCTATCTATCTATTTATCTATCTATCTATCTATCTATCTATCTATCTATCTATCCGTATTTGTTTCCTTTTTGTTATCAGATGTATACAGTTTGGGTTTTTTTGCTGCAGAGATGGAAGTAGTCTATATGTTTCAGTGCTGTTTCCACAAGTTTGCAGAATAGCAGCTTACTAACATGAGGTGAATATCAAGAGAAGAATATAGCTCATAATGAAATCCTTCCTTTCTAAGTAGTGGATGGGTATAGATAAAGAAACTGTGCTTCAAAGTAGAGAGTCTATATAGCTCCACTTGCAGTCCATGATGCATTGCTTTCACTACTACCCCTCCTCCAGCTATATAACAATGACATGAACTCCAAAAACAAAACAAAAAAAATGCATGCAGAAGCGCCTTTAGTGAGACACATATTTGAAGGTCAGGTTTAAAAACAAAACCAGACCAAAACAGCCAAGGCTGATTCTAATGGCACTTAAGACTGCATGCATATTTGAAAAATTCTATTTATATTCATTTAATTTTCATGAAAGGTATTGGATTACCAGTCCACAAAGGAGAGATAAGATTTTCTAAGGAGACTATGGGAATTAGGCACTGATACTGCACTTCAGCTTGAATGCAGGCTCTTAGCTGTTACACCTTCTTTGAGGTTTTTAGTCATTAAACAGTACCACAGTCCTGGCAACAATAAGACTTCACCACTACAGTACAGGCTTTCCTGTACTCCTCTGGTGAAATGAAATCCTATGTTTATGAATCAAAATGTAGCTCCAAGAAAACTGGAACGTTCTCACTGCACAGCATGTTGACCTGAGAGGACAGCACGACAGGATAATGATACGCCAAATGCTGTACAAAGAAACAATAAAGAAAATGGTCTTGGCCTCAGAAAAACTATAATCTAAGTATTGAGAAGGATATTATAATCAGAAAATAGGCAAAAAGATTAGTTGTTTTAGGAAAATATATTAGCTGGCACAAAATATTGTGCATCAAGTCTTTCTTCTTGAAACTTTGGCATTAGACAGCAAGGAGCTGCCAGGAGCCAAAAGCAGATCTAATCCCTGCTTTCAGAAACACTCTGCTGTTTTCAGTTATGTTGCCCATATAATTCTCTTAGAAAATCCAAACAACAGGCTCCTAAACACTTTGTCCTGTGCCCTTTCAGCTGAGAATCCTAAACAATAACTCGAATGAGGTTGCAGACAGCAGTTCATTATGAACTAAATGAATCCTGACTTGTCTAATATTCAGCTCTCTAACACATACCCAAAAATACAAGAAGAGGGGCCTGTTTGCCTAAAAAATGTACCAAAAGTACAGGCAGACATAGCCATTTCCCCAGGACAAAGACTTCTGAGCATGCTTCAGTGATTTCACTCAGTTGTTGTGCAAGAACCTGCAAACTCAAGTAGAGAGAAAACTGAAAAACAGAAACTCCAAAAGGAGTAGATGCTTCTGGATTTAGAAGTCTTTTGGCAAGATTTAGGAGATAGGGATCCTCTCTGAAAATCAAATGGAAAGTAGTAGTAACTTTTTGCTGTTCAGGATACAAAGTCTTGAGGAAGGTGCTGCCAGCTCCCTGGCTTTCCTTTTCTCTCTTTCCTAAGAAACAAGTACCTTCATGACAGGTGAGAATTGCCGCTTCACTGAGGACATGGAAGCGATGTGAATAACATCAGTGGAGCCAGGATTTTATCCACTGTCTTTGTTTTTGTTTTATAGTATCGACCCTGTGACAGTACACACTTTCCAGCCAGTGAGAGCTGATTCCCAAATGAGCTATGGAACAGAGATGCTTAGATGGAGAAGGGCTTAGTTATAATCCTTTCTGTTACAGCACTCCTGCCATGCCACTGGTGAACTGAAACTAAAAATGGGCACTTCAGAGCATGAAAAGAAAATAAAGATTCTTCTGATGTTATGTTGTAGACTTCTAAGAGAAAAGACATCCAAACAAAAGAGGAAGCCTGGAACAGATGCATATGTACAAGAACTCAGCAAACAAATGCTCTACTTGCCTTTTAGAATCCAGTTCTGGAATGCAGAGTACCAACAGACTTACCATCACCCAATACCATATTTTCATCTCTCACCTCTTGCACCATCACCAGGAAACAAAAAGCTATTCCCGAAATCTGCACTCGCTGGCCTTGTTTGGCTGACTTGATGTTCCTTCATTTATTTAAAACAGACTGGATAGTAGACACCTGCTTTGCCCTCACAAGGGCTCACATTTAGGGCTTCCCTCTCTGGTCTGACACAAATGAACAAATCCAATACAAATTCCTTTATCTTTGAAACATTTCTTCTACTTGAAAGTTTTACTGCTCTTCAAAATGACTATATTTCAGCATGCAAAAATCAATCAGCTAAATACCATATGACTGTGCTATAATTTATTAGTGCTGATCAAAATCTTAAAGACTAGTAATTAAAATTCAAATTAAAATGTGATGAAAGTCACATTTAGTCACGTAAACGAAGAGGCTGAATTTCAAATAGGCAAAGAGTCACTGGACCCCGTGTGAGATGAGAATTTGTGGATGCTCAGTATCACTAATAACATGTAAAAAAAATGTACCATTTTTTCAAACTTTGCTTCTTTTCTTAAGTAAATACATCTATATAGATCTATGAATATGTCAGTTCATCAGTGAATGACTTACAGAAAATGGAAAATGTGCCAAAAGAGCACTAGTGGAATAATCTCTCCACAGTGAGAGAAGTTTCTTCCTATTCACTAAGAAATGCCACTGGTCTCAAACGCTTGGGTATAAATCTCCGAATTATCTTTTTTTTCTGAAGAAAACCATAGATTTTGGGGGTGTCCTCCTTATCCTTTGAAAAATACCTTTTAAATTTTAGCTTTAAAAAGGACCTATCCTGACAACATGCAACAAAAGGTTTATTTGGGACTCAGTACTTTGACACATGAGCATTTTACCAACTGAAGCATGATTTCCTATGCATTCAGGCTTCGTTCACTAAATCTCCCAATGCACCAATGCAGCAACAACAGCTCCCCAACATGTTCCTTCAGGATATCCCCATCCAAGGAAAAACAGCTATTCTGGGTGGTGAGGCTGGATTGTAAGAGAGAAGAATGCATGACAGCTGAATTTTGCCTGACTGGTCCTCTGTGATTTTTTTCACTCTTCTCCTCATCCACCTCTTTCAGGAAACATGAACTTAATTATCTCAGCAGCTACTACAGGGTGTCAGTTTTCACCAAAACTGGCCAACAGCTTAAGAAGTTATTAAAGAAAAGGGTGAAAGATGGATGGATGTGCTGGTGCAAGTCTCACAGTAAGTTAGGGAAAGAAGGCTAAAAAACAATCATTGTCAACTGATTTTAAAAAACTGCCTTTCTGAATTAAAGATATATCTTTTTTCCTGAAACAAAAACAAATTATTTATTTTTTTTATATGTTAAAATACCCATATAAAAGATCTCCAAAAGTTGCCAATGGAAATGGTTCTCTAAGAAGAGTTTGTTAACAGAAAGATGTCTGAAATACCATATTTTTCTACATCGTCAGAACTTAGGAATTTATTTTAATAGTTACAATACCTTCTACAACTTCAAAATGGTTCTAAATATTGTTTGCCCTGTAGATTATGCGTGCAAAATTTCAACAGAAATGTTTTGAAAAAGCTCTGTAAGGGAAGGCATTCCACATGGGGTTTGCAGCAGAATAATGATGTTCCATGCTACAGTTCTTAGAGCGAATCCATAATCATCTTGAACGGGCATTGAAAGACCATGCATGGAAGTTACAAACATAAACCAATAAATACTGCATTTTAAGGGGTATTGGCAATATCACAATGAACCACAGGATGATGTTCAGGCAGTTTATGATATCAGCAGAAGCACTAGATGTGTTTACAGGATTATAACACAAATAATTTTAGATTATTATGAAATGCAGAGTTTCTAGTTGTGTGTGCTTTGAATGGTAACATTATTGAAAATATAAAAAGATAGCAATGCTGAAGAACACTAGAAGTATCCCTCCAAAGCATTATCTAAAAATGTGGATATATGGGTATGGACCTCTATTCTAGGAACCACAGAGAGCTGGTCAGTTTGCTTAAGTGAAAGGAAAAAGAAACTAGGGGAAAAAACCTGTGCATTTACAGAAGGAGGTGGGAAAACATCAAGGAATGTCTTCACTCTAATCCCCTGGCCCATGGGGGTGGGAGAAAGGAGAATAGTGTTGCATTAGCTTGTTCCATTGCATGAGGCACACTAAGCCTCAGCATATGTAACTTGCTGAGGAGATGACGAAGAGTGCTGTACTGACCTCATCTTTCCACTGAAGACACAAAGTAAAAAGTAGCTTTGACTCAATTAATCCAAGAATGCAGAATAACTTTTTGTTCATATATATTTTCTTCCCTTAATTCCTTTTCTATTATTAAAAGAACACATTTTAAAGTACATTAAAATATAAAGAAAGATAACACCAGAGCAGCACTCCATCACTTGTAATGACAAAACTGAGTGCTTTATATGCTGGTTGTTCCCTAAGAAGTCTCAGCTATATCTATGGCTGTTATTCAGACCTAAACAGGCCTAGCAAAACCACAAAGATCATCCCAACCAGGGACAAAATAGCTATAATAAACAACTTAATAAGCTACAATGGGCCAAGAGGCTCCTCTCCAGATTGTCTTTTTGTAAGTGAAGCCTCAAGGGAAATAGGGATCCCTGATCCATGACTTAGGAGAAGAAAGTAGAGTACCATACAACAGAGACTGCAAAAATTGTTTTAGGGAAGGTGAGCTGCTGTATACCAAGTGGTCTGTCTTCCTTATGCCACATTTTCTGATGGAGAATGTACCACTTTCTCCCAGCTGCTCAGGAAGGAGAAAAGGCAACAATGCAAACCTTGAGACAAGCTCTTCCTGTTACTGGCCAAAACTAAGCAGCAACTTTGAATCACAGGTTCAGAGCAACATCTTTGGAACTCAGAGCTCCCAAATCTCTAATGCCTCTCTCTCCAAAGCAGGAAGCTGAGGTTCTCAGAGATGAGCTTTCAGCTCATACGGGTTCCCCACAAGACTGGGAAGAGGGTGGCCAGGATCACCAGACTTCCAAACCCCAGGTGCTAATGCTGCTCCAGGGCCTCAGTCCCACCACAGCATATTGTGGTGCCTGGCAAACACCCTCCAGCCACACTGCAGAGGTGCCAGCCTGGTGCGTCGAGCCCACGCTTCCACTCCAGAGGTGGGGAACCCAGTGGTGGTGACAGAGGCTTTAGTACCTCAGTTCCCAAAATGCCCCAAAGTACCATTCCAGGAGAATTTGGACAGAAGCTGGTACAGGGACAAGGGCAACTCTGCTGGAACGTGCAAGGAATTTTATTTAGCTTTAATAAATCAGGAATTTCTAACAATGCCAAATTTATCTGGAAAATTGCTCACCATTTCTAATGCATTAAAGGTATCTAAGTAGCAAGCTTTTCTCAAACACAAAAGCTCTTTTCTTTCCTTCTTTCACTTGCTATTCAGTAATTCTTTATCTTATTTTCATCAGACTTTAAACAGAAAAAACCTTTCCCTTTCTTCCTCTTGCACTATAGTATACCTCTTTCTGGAACTTCAGAACAGAATTTGCTTTCTGTCACTTCCCCAGACTTTAATCTATTTTGTATGTCACATGTGAAGAAGGAAGAGGGAAAGTTGTCACAAAGATAGCATTAACACAGGAACTTGTTTTACAGGGTAGTAGCCATATAGTCTGGAGAATATACCACACACAACACGACAGGCTCGTGTCTATCAATTTCATCTTGATGAACTGTAATGCTGCCAAAGTATTTTCAGATTGCTAGCTACCTGCCACATAGTTAGATGGTAGCTAGCAGCAATAATAATAAATTATTATTATTATTATTATTATTATTATTATTATTATTACTATTACTATTATTACTATTATTACTATTATTACTATTATTATTATTATTCCTTGTAGATTTCATCACCCCCAAAGATAGCTTTGGCCCTTTTTTAATCACTGGATTGGGGAATAAGGAATGGCAAAAGAAACAAAAAAATTAATTCTTTTATTCTCTGCTAACAGGCAAGACCAAAGAAAACATACAGTTGTTTTAGGTTTTTTTAAAATATGCTTTACACAAAAGGCTCACATTAATTAAGCTATGATGCCAATGATTATTTTTAGATCAAACCATTCTAAGAAATGGAGGTTTATTTGTAGACATAAAAGATCTTCACTGTACTTTTTTATCAGAAACACTGTAAGAACAGGAAATTACAAGTCTTTTTGGTACTACAAGCTATATTAAGACCATAGCATTGTTGTTCATCTTGAGGTTAGTACTAAAATTTTATTTACTATCAAAATGCAACATACTTAAGATTATTTTGTTTTGAAATATATGCTGGTGTTTCAGATTGATAAACATGAATTAAGTATATATTAGATATAAATATACATGTATTTATGATAACGCATTTATGCTCTTTAAGAAAGAGGAATAGATAGGACAGTGATGATTACATATGATACCGAAAAAGAAGTGTGAGGACAGAGAGAAGATAAAATGTGATAAAAGAATACATTAGTAACATGAATCTGTCTACTGCATGAAGTAGCCTTATTCATATTTCCTAGACACCAAATACTTCAAGGTTTTGGGTTAAGTGTCTTGGACACTGATTCAGAAAAAACAGCATCAGTTCAGCAGGGGAGGGGCTGCCTAAGAAACAGTGAGGGACAAAGCCCAATTTGAACAGGAAGAGAAAGACAGTGTCTACTGAAAGAAATCAGGAGACTGACAATGTTTTTTCAGAACTTAAACTGAAGTGCGAACAAATTACAAAGTGCTGGCCTACAATCACGACAGGCTGTAACAAAGAGATGCTAGAACCAGATGTTAATTTTTACATTGATATCAAAATGGCTTCAAGTCTCCATAACATTAAACTCAGCAGTCTCCTTTGAGTAATTTAACACAGCATTTAGGCTTAAATAGTTCCCTTAAAAGTTGTTCTTCAAAGGACTCAATCCAGAATGAGACCAGAATAGTATTATCAGTGTTTGCAATTACATCACCACTTGGGCAGATCCTTAAAGTCCCAAGTTCAGTGTTAGCATGAGAATCACAGACCCATTGAATTAAAAAGGCAATTTTAAATCCCTCCTTCTTAGAGTGGCAACAGGGAAAAAAAAACCAACCCCTAAGAGCAAAAAATAAAATAAAATAAAATAAAATAAAATAAAATAAAATAAAATAAAATAAAATAAAATAAAATAAAATAAAATAAAATAAAATAAAATAAAATAAAATAAAATAAAATAAAATAAAATAAAATAAAATAAAATACCAAGGATCATGGAATTATTGGTGAATTTCCTTAAAAAGTATTAAACATTAAAATTAGTAAAAGTCCATACTACCCTTCTACCAAGTAGAGTGCATTTACTATGCTCTTAATTACAAATACAGAATGTGAAGGACCTCACAAAATTATTACAATATTCCATGCTGTGCCAAGGCCTCTTAATATGGCAACTTCACTGTGGACCAGAGACACCAAGTCTACACATGCCAATGCACACGTGTGTGCTCGCACACACATCTTTTCCTAGGAAACAATCCTGTTTCCTGGTACACACACATTCTCCTAAGCACTCCAGGCAGTGACATTGGACAGGGACAGCTTTGAGAGAGGGAGCCTAAATTCTTCTATACACTGCCACCAACGATTGTCCAAAACTGCAGAGACATACTTTCTCAGTCAGTGCAGACAGTGCAGACATGTCCAAGCAAGGGTCACATCATTACTTGTGTGCTCTCCGTTTCGGAATGTTAGGAATTCCATCCTGATAGCTGATCTGCATTGTGCGCTACTACAACTATTTTTATTCTGAGTTTACTACATAAACTACATGCTATAAATTAGGTGAATATAAGAGGTTTTATTAAGCCATAGAAACATTACAAAAGGAAATAATGGTGACCATTGTTTTGTATGCCATGTATTCGTTAGAATAATTAAAGTGTTTTTGCAACTATACCTGAATCCTATTTCAGGTTATTTTTCCTCAAAGACATAAATGTTACAGTATATTTTATTCCAGACTAATACAAATATTTTCAAATATTTTATCTGAAAGTTTATTAAAAACTAAGGGGGGAATAATAGTCTGAGTTTTCATCTGGGAACTGTGCCTGTGCACTGACAGAATGTCTGTCTAAACTTGTATCTTCATTTGTTTATAAGTCTGTTAGCACAAGGCACTGGATATCCTCAACTCCTGCTGCTGAACACAACAGAAGCTGAAGTACTTCCTGAAGGCCCTGTTTGCTCAGTTACATACATGCATTATTTTTGTTAAAAACTTTGTATTTGTACAAAGTATATCCACCATTTTTTTCCAATTCTGTTTTTGTGATATATATATATGTGTATGTGTATATGTGTGTGTGTGTGTGTGTGTGTGTGTGTGTGTGTTTTCCCATAGTGCAGTGCTGTTTGCCACCTGGAATTCTCATCAGCCTATACAGTTGTGTAACCCATTTATTTCCTATACAGGTGTATTAAATTTCACTGGTAACAAAGAGCATATTGATATTAATGTTTTAATGATAAATAAACTGTTTTTATCATTTTATGTAGAATTTGCCTTAACAGCCTTTCAGTTTTGCTATGAATTAGCATGTATTGTTATGTAATCTCTCATGTATGTAAAGTATCCCTACTTCTCTTGATGTAACAAGGGAATAGTGCACAGCTGATGCAATTGTACCTAAAGTTATTGAATTTGCCAAAATAAACAGAGAGAAAACACTTTTCACGTTCTTATGACTTAGGTGCAAATCCTGGAGTGTATTATAAACTGGTCTTTACAACCTATGAACAGATATGAACTATAAGTCAGACAGAAATAAGAACTCCCTAGGGATGCTGTCCAAAAAAAGAAAAGTAGTCCCTGTGGAGTAACTCCCTCTAAGTCATGCTGCTGCTGCTGAAAATATGCAATGAATCCGTCTGCAGCTGGAATTTCAGATGCCATAATCCCTTACAGAATGTTGTCTAATTATTTTATTATGCATAATAAATGTAAAATATTTATTTTAGCTTACATAATTATATTAAAAATGTATGCTATTTTTTCTCAGTTTTGTAAGACATCCTTCACAAGTCATATACTTTATAGAAAGGAATGCATGCTGTTTTGCTGGCTTGGCTGTTTGTTTTACACAACTTCCACACATTCTTATCTATGGCTAAGGAACACCCCTGCATATTGCCCTCCACTACCCCACCACCACGGGTACTCTGTGCAAAGTGAACCATACAGTGGAATCCCAGAGAACTTAAAATTCTTTTCTTTAATCACAGCAGAGGGATGGCCTGAAGCACATTAACATAATAGCAGTCCCACACTCTTGTGGTCAAAGCTGAAGCAATACTCTTTCTGCATCATGAAACTATGTCAGTACTTCTCCCGAGCACTGTAATCTAACAAATTTGATCATGTGAGAACAAGGTTCTGCCTTTTGCATGCCCACCTTCATGTAACTCAGATCCATTTCACTGAAAAACCCCCCTCACACATACCATGAACATAAATTGCCTCAGAAGCTGTGACAGTTATACAGAAAGTCAGAACAAATGGGAGTTAAATTTAAAATCTTAAATATGAATAAACGAGCTTTCCCTATTTTAGACATATGCACAAAACCAGTTTAGTTCTGAAAATGCTGTATATCTGCATCTTTTATTGATATCATCAGACTTAGGAGAACTTTCCCCTTCTGCCATCAAGTTAAATTCAGGTACCTAGCTGTACTACAGGTTTAGAAAGTCTGTCCACAGCCCATACAACCAACAGATTTTGAAACCTGTGTCACAGGCGCTGCTCATTTTCAGGATGTTATACAGCTCTTCAGTGCTTACTGTGCCTATTATCAAATGCAAACAGTATTGTTGTCAGTGTAACTCCAGGATGGTGTCATCTGAAAAGTTCAGCCACATAACACATCTTTTTTAAACGACTGAGAAATATAAAATAAGCATTGCATAAGTAATGGTGGTGCAGGGCCCTGTGAGACCAATTCTGTATTATAAAATTAAGTTAAACATTAATTAAGGGTGAATGAATATTTTTGTATGACAAAGCACATTGACTTAAGAATGGAGAGACATGCCATGTGATTTGAAAAAGTAAATGCAAAGGAAAATCATGAATATTCTTATCTAGATAGGAAAAACCTAAACTGAAAACACAAATGTGAAAAATATATAACCAAACATAAAAGTACATTTTCATGTTTATGAATATTATATTTTTCTTCCTTCTAAAGGATTTTAAAAAATAGACTGAAAACATAATTTCAAATTATAATTGTTACCGGAAGTCGTATACTACTGTGTCAAAAAGCAGATGTTAATTTCTTTTTCATCAAGATACAAAAGATTTAGACAAAAAAGAAAGTCAAGTGGTCACAGTACAAAAAACTAGATATGGAACATTTTTCCCAAGAATACTGAAGTACAACTATAAGCATATGCATACTATAGAGAATTTATAATTTGTGAGCTAAAAATGCTAAGTTAGTTTACTATTCCCTTCAGAAAAACACATCCATTCATGTCTTTTTCTAGTTAAGAAAAGAATGTCTCATGCTGTGTGTTATATAGGGAATAAATTGCCTTTTCTGTTCCATGCGGGCAAAATCACTCTTTTCCCCATAGTATCTTACAGCCGATTTCACTTCAGTTTATAAAGTTTATAACAGTTCCTAAATTCAGATTAGTTTCTTCTAATAGCCCTTTTTCTGTACTTCTAGCCAGGGTTATCTATCCTTTCACTCACTAGACTGGCAAGAATTTTTGCAGGATGATTATTCACAATTTCAGGCTGAGGAATTGAAAAGCTTGAGGTCAAGAATCTCCAAGAGTACTCTCAGCACCAATGAGCTGAATGGGAATAGTTTAAATATATTGTACTTAGCCACTGTTTTAATTCAAATGTCTCAAACTACTTTATAGAACAGAGATCAGTTATCAATGAAAGGAAACTTAATATTAGCACTAACAATGGTTTTCTCCATACCCCAACACAAAAAGAGGAATATTCACCTCGCTGAAAGTACAAGGCTCATTAAAGAGTCTGCAGTTGCCAAGCAACACTAAACAGCAACACATGAAATAGTCTGGATGAACTTACAGTGCAAGGGCCAAGCTCACAGCATCACAATGAGACCTCAACCACAAGACATGGGGGTGAATTTTAGCAGTAGATCAGCAGATTTTGAAATCTTCATTTTAACGTTTTCTGTAGGTGACACTTGCAAGACTACATACCATCTGCTGAACTGGTGCAAACAATATTATTTACAGGGTTGCTAATAACTTCCCTTTAGAAGAGAAATACTGGGTGACTTGACAAGGAAGCACCATGTGATTCCCTTAAAATTGTAGTTTAAAATGAAGAGAGAGGTGGATAGAGAGCAAAATACATACTTGCCAACAAGGCTGGCTAATATCCCAGGCCTGTGGAAACTGGCAGGCACAAGCAGGACTGCTGAGCTAATAAATACAGCAGCCTCTCTACGGGCTCCTCTGCAGCTACAGAGTGCCTCACTGCCTCTATGAGCTTGTAGCAGCAGCAGCAGCATAGTTCTGGTTCCTGCGTCCCTACCAGATGTTTTTCAGCTGAGTTTGGAACACATTTCCTGCAGAATCAAAGCTTCATCAGCTGGTATCTGTAGAGATCAGCCTCCAAATGTTAGGTCAAAATTGGCCTGTGAAGGATGGAAACTAACATTCTATTGTCATGAAACATTTATTTTTCAATAATATAAAAGAAGGCCATGCCCAGATATTTCTTGTTAATCCTGATAAAATAATTATGCTTGCATCTTCTCTAATAATCTCCAGCATAATAAGATACTCATAAAAAGCTCGCTATTTCTTAGAATTTATATCCCATACTCTTTATCCAAAGTAAAATGATCTCCTGTCTTTCACTCGACAGAGCACTGGGTTATGCATTTTGTATCCTGAGTGAGGGAAATGCACCCACTCACTGGGTGTGTGTGACAAATCCCAGACTGATTCACATCTACAGTGCTCCAGTCTCTTGGGTCTTCAAGCCAAGGAGCTCAAACCCACTGTAACCCACCTCTCATTACATAGCTCTGTAATAAAACCATTCCTGCCAGTTGGCATGATTCAGTAAAAGTGGATGGCCGCAAGATGAAGTGTCCTCAAACACACGGCACTAAAGACAGCACTTCTTTTACCTTCAATGCAGCACATCATGTCACACTAATGCTTATATGCTATCACTTCACCCAACACAGACCTTTTAGTGCAACTCCTTTGACAAATGAAAACCATCTTTAATTCTTAGATGCCTTACTGAAGCTGAAAAACCACTTCTACTTTTAATGAAAAATATAAAGAAAGCAGGGGCACTCTAAAGGTAGCAGCATAGAAACATAGCCCTCCCCACAAGGTTATCAAATTCAGTTCTCTGCAGTTCCAGAGTATGATTTAATGGGTGCTCAGTAGCAAAGAGTTCACAGAATGTCTGCCCCACACAAACAAAACAATGCAACAAGAAGTTTTGTACAGGAAATGTATGACAACTGCAGAGGCTTTCCGTACAAGAGTTTTCTGTAAAGTAGGCTATAAATAGCATGAAAACAGGTATTATGAGAGCAGATAGGCTTCATTATACAGTCTTGCTTTAGGGAACTGCATTAAAATTTTAATGAACATACAGCTGTATGTTCAGCATGCAAAGAAAATAAGAAATGCTATAGTGGTTTAATCAAATGTTTAATTTTCCCCTCTTATGTGCATGTATCACAACCCATACATCTAATCATATGCCATTTATCAAATATAATGCCAATTTTTAAAAACTTTTTGAACACCAACTCTTGCAAATGGCTCATAAAATAGTCTATGGTTTCCTTTATAGTACACATAGACCGGCCACCTCACTGCAAGGTATTAAAAGTATTCAAAAATGCAGAAGTGTATTTAAAAGTAAAGATTCACTTAAGAAGCAATGAGATAATTTAATAAGTAGTCTATAATGAACCAAAAACACAGGCAATAAGCACCAGAAGTAATCTTCACTGTTCAATCATGTGATTCTTCTAAATTTAATCTGCTGCCCTAACATGGGGATGGGTTTTAATGGTGTAATAAGGGAGGCTTTGCCGTGCAACCAACCCTATGGCCAACTCTCATCCAAACACCCTGGCTAAGGAGGAGAAGGAAAACTGGAACAGAACAACAAGACTCTGAAGAACTGTAACTAGCTTGAGTTGCTTCCAGTTCTAATAAGTGTCTGGTGAGTATTTAGGCTGGTAAGCCTTTTAGAGAACTTTTTCTTTCTTGGTGAAATGGTTGCAACTCAACCAAGAAAAAATTCAAAACCGCAGCTGATTTGAAAAGGCAATGCAGATAAGCAGCCTCACCACAGAGAATTCCAACAGACACTGGAGCAGCTGTGAAACAAACACTCAACATAAGCACTGTAGTGTTACCACTAAAAGGCTTCCCATCATTTGTTTTTCTTTATAAAGTAATACCTAAATACTGAAGACTAAGTTTTTAAATTTAGCTCCTAATTTAATATGCAATTACCACTGCCCTGATGGTGTTTTAATGGCAGTATATTTTTATTGGTGACTTCAAATGAACCTCATCTGATCACCTTAACCCTTCTCTCGTCATGCTTTAGTTAATGACTCATTACCTGTAGTCACACCAGGGACATCTGTAAGGCTTTTCTCCAGTATGGACACGCTTATGTCGTGTCAGATGCGATTGTGTTGTGGAAGCAAAGTTACACTCATCACATTTGAATGGCTTCTCTCCTAGAAGGTGACAAGAGAAGATTATCAGTTTTCATCTACAGAAAAGGAAAAGAAGCCCAAATTTCTGGCATATCCCTTGAGACAGCTTTTAGCCCATGTATATATAACAAACACAAATACAACATAAATTTCCAAATACAACGCATTAATTTCAAAATATGACAGAAATACATCAGTATCCACCTGACTTCTCACGTGGAATTACACAGCAGCAAAAAGGAGGAGAAAAAACTGAAACAGAATAACCTTGTTACTGGGTCTTATTCCATGAAAATACCATAACCAGGTGACAGGCATTCCTCATACACTACATCTCTTCAAGCTGGGTGAGGAACAGTCCCAAAAGCAACACTGGGGGAGGCAGAATGTGAAAAATCACACTGATGCTTGTAGTCAGCACCTGCTCAGAACGGAACATCTCCAGGTGAAAAGTGTCTTTGTTTTCATCTCCAACCTCAATTTTTAATGTTATCCTTTAAATAACATAAATAAACTGTGACTGAGAATATGAACCAGAACTCTGTGCTCCATTCCCCCTATCTTGCCAGCTAGTCTTCTGCCCTTGTTAATATTTTCTGAACAGTAGGCCAATTATCAGTAGAAGGACTTGAAAGGTTAATGAAAATAAAACAAACAAACAAAAACCAACCACCAAACCTAGACAAGGACAATATTTTCAGAAGACTAAAATTCAATCTCTGCTGAATGTGCAGCTGCACTGAAAATTTCTAGAGGACTACTAAGTGAAGAAGGGTAAAAATCTTTATTGTCAAAGTTGTAATGTGAAAAGAATATTCTTCCTTCCAGTGGAGGAGTCTACCCCTTAGAAGATACTGAGATAAAACCTCATGATGGATACACTCTGTGATGACTAGCTAAGACACCTGCATCCCATTTTCCCAACTTTTTCCACATTTTCCAATTTTCCAATTTTTGCCACAGAAATATTCTGTGGGGCTTATAGGCAGATATAGTTATCATTTAGGGAGGAAACAGGTTTTCTTTTGTATGGAGAAGACAAAAGCCAGCTCCTAACTTCAGTGTACTCTCCAGTGCACATCCTTCAGAAGTATTTATCTAAAAACTACATAAGGAATCAACATCCCTGACTTAAGAAGTCTGGGTAAAGCTGCTAGGGACAGACATGTACCTTGTAGACTGTTCAGAGGTCTAGGACAGGCAGTTTCAAAATTGAACCCTAAGCCTATTAGGAGGCACAATTTGAAGTTTTTCAGAATGACAGAAGGCACACCACCCGTATAAGACTATCAGTAAGAGTGGCCTTTTGCAATCAGTAGCAAAAGGCCACTCCCAAATGGCCGTGCCTCTAAAACGAATTTTTCAAGTCTGTTCACAGCATGAGACACTGAAGATTTTGAAATAGATTTTGCCAGAATTCTGAGAACAGAGAGAAATATGCATTTTTCCTTCTTGGAGCTTGTTGTGGGTTTTCCTCCCAAGGGAAAAAGATACGCAAGGTCCTCAAGGTCTGAAAAGCCCCTAATGTGGGATGGAAAGACAACAGAGCAGCTTCTGAAAGCTCCATAAAGAGCTGGCATAATTGCTTTTAGCAGCTGCGGGAGAGAATACCAGCCAATGTTTTTCATTTATTGTTTCATGGGACAAGGAAAGGTGAAGGGGCAGGACACAAAGCCGAAGCCTCTATGCTGGACAAATTGAGACTGCTAGAAAGTATGTCTTTCCTGCCCCAAATGGGGTTTTCTTGTCAGACCCTGACACTCTGCTCTGGAGAAGCTGATTGTCCCAGCAGCTTGCATGGTAGTGGCTGCTGCTTCAATTAAACTCTCTGGGAGGCCATAGACTCCCTAGCAACGTAACCTGTTCTTGAACTGAAGATTTCCTCTTCTGATTTATTTTATCATCTAGCACTAAAGAAGATAGCAACATTTTCAAGCCTAAGTAGTTAAGCCACAGGTATTTTAGATAACATACATACTTATTTTAACTGCTTTCATTTAAAATGCACTAGAACCTTGCCAACTTGCCCCCTTGTAAAAATAGGCAGATCTGAACTGAAAGGAGATTTTTAGTTTGCCATTCAGGGGAAAATGGATCAAGTAAAGGTTTGCTACTGTGCCAGGGCAGGGCCATTGGGGCTGACAGCCGAACGAGAGCCTGTTGAAGCTAGGAGGGCTTGCAAATTCCACTGTGACCGTAAGAAAAATTATAATCTTTGCCCACTGCTCCAGGAAGTTTTTCCTTAGGAAATCCTTGTGGCTAACTGCTCCTGTCAAGTAGACTGTGTGTAAATCTCACCTGACAGAAAATACATCACAGTAGCACCACACAACAAAAGCTAGCTAAATGGGGAGGAAAAAAGACAGCCTAGCACAGCCTGTAATTCTTAGCAGCTGTACGTAAGAAACAGTATTTTTATGGAAAATTGACCAGGTTAATTAGTATAGTTGAAAAATACCTAAAAGACAACTAGGTATTTTTTTGGATTGGGTGATCCTGAAGAGTTTATTAGCTGCAGGAGTACTTTTATTTATTTTTTTATTTATTTAAGTTTTCCACAGACATACTGATTTAAGAATTTTTTGTCTTTCCTATCTATGGGCTAGGATGTTTCTAATCAGTCTTTGTGTTCCCGTTTTCCTTCCACCATTCTTGCCCCCAGACATTTCAGGCAATAAACGTAATTCTTTTAATACAGGCTGCCATTAAAAATTCCAAGAGGACTCTTGCTCACCCCCACTCAAGGTTCTAATTCATACAAAATTAAAAGTATACAAATGAAAATATCAGTATTGACGGTATTTTTAAACAATAATATGTAATGACTTTAAAATAGTGTATCCATAATCGTAAGGACAAAGTCTACATATTTAAAGACCAATAAAGGTAAAAGAATATGAAATATCTCCCCTCCCCCATTTCCATTACAGAAGATTTGTCTGTGTCTCACCAGCTCTACCTTTATCAATAACAAGTCCCATGAAAAAGATAGGTGCCCCAAAATGATTCAGTGGTCAACAAGCTCCATGGGGGAACAAAAATGAAGGACACACATTTCAAGATCAAGGACCCACTTTATGGGGGTTTACTTTGTTTTTAACACAAGCACTTTCAAAAAGCTATATTTCCTGATAACAGGATTACAAATGAAATGGCTTTGCATTTTTGACAATACTGCAACCAGCTTCTGAAGTGCATCTGCTGTTTAAGTCACCTGAAATGGAAAATTTGAGCTCCAAAAATCAATAATTGGAAAAGAAGATCACAAAAGGGCCAGTTCATAGGGAGCACTAGTATATAAAAGCAGTTATTAAAGCTGCTGCTAATCAGTAACTGAAGTTTTTTTCTTTTTCTCTCGCTACTAGACAATTTCTTAGGTAGGAAGAAAGTTTTAAATACCCAGGGTTTTGGTGACTTTGCTGGTCAAAGCTCTCCTATAATCAATTTGCCAATCCGCTGCAAATGTTGGTGTAAATAGAAAAGGGAAAACAACAAAGATGCTCTTCAAATTTAATCTCTTCTCTTGCTGAAAAGAGCAATAAGTCTTCTTACTGTGCTACATTTCCTATGGTATTCAACATTATAATTTTTTTAAGCTGTGGTGGGGAAGCTGAAGGGAAGAGGCTACATTATACATTAAATTCAATGCCGAGTAATGTAACTACACATTAAAGTCAAAGAGCAGTTCTCATGAGAAATAGAAACACAAAGTGAGTCACTCATCTGGATAAAAACACATATATTATTAAATTTTCTTTCTTTATTACACTGACCTATAAACGTCTTGAGAAGTGCAAGATTGAAATGAGTGAGCAGAAGCAATCATACAAACAGTGCTTTGTAAGATACAAGCTACTATCTTCAAAAATGCATGAAAATATTTGAACAAAGACACGATCTCCTTAAGCAATTCCATAGGTTCATGGTGACTGCCAAGAAGTGCACAGTAAGTGTACTCATCCACTAACCCTTTACTACTGTGATGTACTTCTACAGCCCTGGGAAGATCCCACCACAACTAACACATGGGGAGCAAATGCAGACTGTTGATGTGCAGAAGATGAGGATGGGGTTTTTGCAGTTTGCAGGAGTACTAACCAACATTAAAAAAGGGATTTCATGCAAGAGAACATGGGCTGTAACTGCTCAGCACTGTTGGACTGAGACAGCTACTATAGCACAAAATGGAAGCTTACCAGGAAACATGTAGAAGAGGGGACAAACAAAGGAGGTGAGCAGAACAATAAGAGCAAGAACATAAAGAGAAGACATTTTAAAATTATTATTTTCATGTTTTCATTTCAAGCAAGAAATAATTACCTTTGCTTGTTATTTCTCTCTTATGCAATTTCCTCGTTGATCATGTTTAAGGCAAAATATCTAAATTATCTGATATTATATGCTTTGTGTATGTGTGTATATGTGTGCGTGTGCATGCGTGTGTGTGTGCGCATGTTTATTTTGGTGGCTGTTTTAGAGGTTATTTACCCTTTTTTGTTACAATATTCAGGTAATTGTTTAATTCTTTGTGCAATTCGATTTACTCTAAATCCAGCAAAAACTATCTTCAGGAAGATTTTCTTACAGGGACAAAATACAAATCAAAAAAACTTTCTTCAGGATGACTCAAAACACAAAATCTTTTCCGCCCAGCCTTGTTGAGACACCAGAAGTACCGGAACATCTCTGTTCCTCCAGCACTGCAAACTATCCCTTATTTACCACATAGCACCAGCTGATACTGTGTGCAGTCCAAGTTTCTTAAGACAGTTTATCACAGCCTAGGCAGCCACAAGTGCCTATTGTAAAGCATTTGGCAGACAGAGATGTAAGTATTCCTTTCAGTGTGATAAAATTCAGGCCAAACTCTGGACCACTCCTTAAGATGCCATTGCTTCAATTCACAAAGTAGAAGTTTAGGCCACGGATATTTACATCATCAGTGAAAGACTTTCACAATACCAGTGACAGATTCTTGTAGAATAGGACTGGAAGAAGGTGCACTCAGGTCATAAAACAATGTTGGAACATGTTCGCAGGACAAAATCAGCCAACGACTTCACTTATTCTCTGTCCCAAGTGTATGTTTCTCACGGGACCAGGTCATCATTAAGGACATGATATATTTAAAAGAGAATAAAAATATCAACTGCTACAGTTGAGAACAGGAATCTCTTGACAGGTCAAATTATTTGCTCCTACTTTACAGTTGAGAAAGATATTTCCTATATCAAGGAAATCTTTATGCAGATGCATCATGTTTACAAGTATATTAAGTACTTGAAAGTTTTTCAAGTCCTAAAGCTAACGGCTTCTTTGTTCAGTTTAACACTGCTGTATTTCTTTTCATTCAAAACCAAAAACATCTCTTCAGGGGATAACATCCTATTTGCCAAACTGGTCTGTACAGTTTGCTGCAAGAGTCACCGAGGGTTAGATTCTGCCACCTTTTTTCATGCCAAGTTATACTTCATGCCCCCCATAATACTTCCAAAGAAAATGCATCTTTCACAAGATAAAGGCATTTTTCCAGGTACAAAGAAAGAATATCATCTATAAAGGGAAGAACAGAGTAAGAAATACCAGAATAAGCAGTATCAAAAGTCTAAGTGGCTGGTCCTACAGTCAGTGCTCTCCTGTGTCAAATCTCTACCAGCAGCTGAACATTTTTCTGGGGTGTTGGGACATCTCAGGCCTTGAGGCTGGGACGAGAGGAGACTTGTTAAGTTGGTTAAGACTCCTTAATTACATGTGAGGATTTGTTCATTTGCCCTTGCACTGTGGGCCTCTGACAGGTGATAGAAGTAAATCTTGGGTTGGAAGATGTTCTGTGTCAGCCCCCTAGACAGCTTGTATTACAGTAGGGAATTATTTAAGCCATTTAGACTATTTTTGACACCTATCCCTTTCAAACCTGATTGTAATTTGCTTTGGCATTCTTCTTTGGGAAAATTGTGCCAACTGGGGACAGAGAAAAAAAAATAAGGTACAAAGAAAGGTAAAAGTAGGAGTGCATGCAGCTAATGACTGAGATAAAGTTGAGCACTGGATGAAAATACAATGGAACCCATGGAAGTGCAACAGTGCTAGCAAAGGTGGATTGTGTCATTCTCCTTGAAACAAATAGAAGGTAGAGATAATTTTTCTGCTAAAGAATCATCTCTGATTGTTTGTGCCACAGAGGCAGATAAATGCCAAAAAGATAGATCCCTCTGCCTCTGAGATACTGTCCTATACAGTATAAAGTTAATAGCAAAGTAATAACGAGCCTCCAGTCCTGACATAAAATATAAAGTTATGCTTGCTAGATGCAAGCTTCATGATCTATAACCTGTAAATCCCTGTGATCATAGCACAAGAAGCCTCTACCACACTGGCAAAAGAAGGGCAAAAATGCCTTCAAAAACCTGGACAGCTTTTCACCAGAAGTACACCATATTTTTAGCCTAATTCTGCACATAAATCAGCAAATAAAACAGTTTTTCTCTTGGCTGGTGGCCTAATGATACAATACATATATATATATATATATATATATATATATATATATATATATATATATATTTGATGATAAGGGCTTACATTTCTGAGAAACTAGATCTACACTCACATAATAGGTAAAGACAAGAAGGGTGAATACAAAAATTTGCATTTCTTCTACATTCCCTACCTGAAAGCACTATTTACCATTTGTGTGGCTGCATTGATTATGGGTCCTAGATACATGCAAGATCCCAATGTGTCACACGGCAAGGCAATGAAAAACAAAAGGTATTTCCTATCCACTTGATCACAATAATTTTTTTGCTAATTAATTAATTAATTAGTCGATTTCTCAGCCTACATTTGTTAAATTTGTGCCCACATGTGAAAATTCTTCAAAGCTCCAGTAAAATGGAAACTTTAATTACAACTGAAGCATGCAACTTCTATTCCAGTAGTTGTAATTGCTCATGTTAACATTCAGAGTGTAATAATAAAATAACTTACTATATTTACTGAATTACTTTTATTGGTCACTTGAAAAATACAAACTTGATGCAGAGAATGGGAACTGACTGTGGCAGAATTCTTCCACAAATTTATGTTCCTTGTTATAAGAAAAAAAAAAAAAAAGATTCTGAAAGCAGGATTACTAACTAGACTTACAAACAAATTTTGGCCCTGAATGCACATATATTTTTTTAGAAACATTAAAAAATAAAATTTTAGCTTATCTGTTTCAATATATGTTTATTGCCTGACCAGCACTGAAAATCCCACCTTTCTGAAAGCATCAGAATCTCCTCCAAATATGATTGCTTTAAATAAACTGAAAACAGGGTGGGAAGAATGGCTTCAGGCTCTCAAGAAAGAGAGTAGCTGCTCTCCAGGAAATTACACATTTAGATGGTATATGTCCTCAATGAAGATTAGTTTATACAGGGACATAATAAAATCTCCCACTGTGATCCCTTTACAAAATCCATGGAAAATTCATGATGTAACAACTACAGCTTCTCATTTGTTAGCCATTTCTTTCCACTGTACATTAGACAATGGTCACTTAACTCACACAGCAATTCCTGATGATATTACATTATCCTCATGATAGTCAGTAAAACAAAAAAACTACACTGGCTTAAACAGCAACACTTCTATGTCTGTTTGAACAAAATCTATCCAAATAATCAAACACTTACAAGGAACTACTAAAAAGCACAATTAAGGTAGAATGTATTAATAAATGTTTAATACTTACACTTTTTCTGGTCTTCTGAAACTAAGAACCAGTTTAATTTTGTCTGATATTAAAATTTTATAACCATGTGGTAGGAAAGCTTTACTAATTCTGGGAGAGAAATCTTGCTTTACATGCCAGCCATGTGGTAACTCTTAAAGTTGCACCTATTAATTACAAACTATCTTAAAATTATGAAAGGGCAACTGAAACAACACTAGCTTTCAACTATGCTTCGGTCCAAAAAAATGGAGTAATTTATATGTAGTCTCTAATTTTCACCCAGGGACATTCTAGCAGTCTCTTGCAAAATCTTCACAGTAGGTAATCTATTTGGGCCTCGGAAAAAAAAAAATTGTAGACTTAGTATTCATTGAAAGAAGAAAGCCAGTCTTCAGAATTCTCCTTCCTTCAGAAAAAAACCAAAAAAACCCCAAACCCACAAAAAATACCCCCCACTCCCCCCCAAGCAATTATTCAAACTCCCAGCGAACAGATTTGATGCAGACCCTGGGCATACCAATTTCACAAAAACGAGAAAAAGCAAAGCAAACAATGAGCCAATGTACTATTTGTGCTGTAACGTGCTATTTGACTTGTGTTACTCCCCAGTGTAGAGGGACTCCCTTGCTGGGGAAAATACAGCAAAGAGTAAAGACAGCTTTACTGACCTGTGTGCTGCCGCCGATGCTTGGTGAGGGCATGACGTGTCCCGCCGGCAAAGCCACAAAGGTCACAGAGGAACGACTTCTCGCCTGTTGCAACAATAAACAGATGAGGGACTGCGGAGGTCACAGATCATTAAAACATATCTATCAAGGCTTTCAGGGTTACTAATTCCTCCAATCAAATGTTTCCATGTAAATATGTCAAATGGGAATGAAATTACCACTGCGGTTTATTGACTGTGATAAAATCTGAAAAGCACCACTGAACATAATTACATACTTGTCAGACCCATAAAAATTAGCTTTATTATCAATGGAATGGTTTTGTACAACTTCATTTCTGTTAGATGTCTTCCAGATGGGGCTGCTTTATGCACTTGAACAGTTTTTATGCATATCCTGATTTTTTACAATTCCCATACATCTGGCCTTTCTGTGCTGAGTAAAGATTGCCTGGAAAAAAAAGTTAATATACTGTATATATGATTCTGCTTAAATAAAATATATTTAATTTACTAACAAATTAAAGGTACTGAGAAATTTTCAACAGACTAGGTCACAGTCATCTTTAGTTACCTTCTATTTATTAATAAGTATTGAATTATTTTCTTGAGCACAAGAAGTGTGCAGGCAACAATAAAAGCCAAATTATTCAGTACCAGTGGCAATTCAGCACTGTTTATGTTTCTAAAGTTTTCATGGCATAAAGAAAACAGGTCTAGGGATTGCTACTGAAATTGCAGCAGAACTCACGTTGTTCGTCTTCAAATGATAACTCTTCATTCCAAACCTCTGGACGAATTTGAGAGATTTTGGCAAGCTTGATACTCATTAAAAGTGTATAAATGCCCTCTTTTTAACTTTTTTTTTTTTTTTTAAACAGAAGCTAGGATTTTGCCCTGTTGTCTATAAATAGAGTTTATCAATTCACAGTAGTATTTTTACTCAGTATGTGCTAACGTGCACAGAAATCTCAGTCCTTAAAGGCCTCATGGAAGGTCACTATGAATTAGTAACACTAACCTCAGGTATAGTCTCAATAACCTGATATAAGAATGAATTTATTTTTTTTTATTTTTTTTTTTAAATAATCCCATTAGTCACTTGGAGCCAAATTGTCTCCTTTCATGGTAACACAGCAGAGATGAGGCTGGTGGGGCAATGATGCTCAATTCATTGAAACTAACAGTCTCCTTCCAATTCTTCCCAGTGGGGAAGGAAATTTAGTTCCTACAAAAGACGGCTGGGTTAAGAGGTCTGGTGTCAAATTACCAAGTCCTCCTGTGGAGACAGAAGGATGGAAACCTCCATGCTGTTTATTCCCACATAACCAGGCACAGGAATACACAGAGTTTCTGGAAAGGCACAGTGCCTCAGTTAACTTTGGATACTGCTCATATAAGCAAGAGACCATTTCCAGAGTGGGAGCTCCCAGGAGAGCCTCGCAGGGACCAGCTGCCCTCTCCTACCACCACCTCCATGAGGTCTCTGAGGAACCCCAGCTCCTCACCCCAGGTGTCCCAGTGAGGGAGACCTGGGCCTTTGATACCAGGAGGAAAGCAATTCCAAATTTTCCAAGGCAGCTTGAATACCTACAACCCAAATGAGATGACAAAAGAGCTGATAAACCTCTGCCACGTAGTGAGACTATGAAATGCAATGGGCACAATTTCAGAATTTCACTGTTTCAGAAAAAAGCAAATGGTGCATTGTTATTTTCTGCACCTAAATCTGGTCATGTAAAGCAGACTGAAATTATACAGGACTTTGGGCTTTTTTAAAAATTTTAAAATGTCTCTTGATGAGAGTATCCCAGAAGAGCAGCTAAGGTGCAAAATAATTTCAGTACCACTTTTGGGAGTCAATCCCAGCAATCTGTTGTTATAATTGAATCTAAAAAACCCCATCAGAAATAACAGAACAGAAACCCATTCTCACTATCACATGAACAATGCTTTTGTGCTAAATGACATGACAAAGTTCGAATTTTGCTGCAAAATGCTTGTCAGTAATATTATGGCTGAGGCTATGCATGATTGTTACACAGATTTCTGCAAAGTCTCTTCCAAGCTTTTTTTAAAATTACTTTATGGCATTTTAAAAATCAAGGTCTTCAGCATGTAGCACTTCAATTCATCAAAATATCAAAGAAAAAGAATAGAATGACTACACATAATGCTTAATTATAATTAAATATTAATTTAATTAATTAATCAATTTTAAGTATAAATCTTTCTAACTAGCAGTAATGCGTAACACCCCAGCATAAAATTCACACTTTAAAGTTATATGCTGTTCCATGCCTACCAAGAAATTGCTCATCATCTATATATTATCATAAATTATCTCATGTTGTGTTTAACATCTAGGAGCAGACCTCAGTATGGCCTACAGCTTTATACACTAATGAGGACAAAGAGCACCTATAGCATCTTTGCAGACTCATGGATTTACTGGGTAGTTTATATTTGGGCCTTTGCTACAGCTTTTGAAGCACAAGGAATTCATTCAAAATCAAAAAACCGCTTTAAGGGAGGGGAACTGATCCATCCTAGAAAACAATTTGCTAGTTAAATACTCCACACTCCTCTAGGTCACATCTAGGAGCTCTCATGCATTTCTCTTGAGGGAGGCTTTGGATCTGAAAATGTGAGACAAGAGGAAATTTGGCCCCTGCTTTTCAAAATCAGGAAAGGTTGTGATGCATCTGATTTTTTTCAACATTAATTTTCAGTCATGTTAAAAAATTAATTACCATATTTGTTGTATGTATCATGGTATACATAGAACTACAACCATCTCCAGAAACACAGAGAGCAAACTTCATCAGCTGTGACTTTAAGTTCAGTTGCACAGTATTTCCTAGCCCTGAAGCCTGATGGGGGATGAATCCCTCATATCTAGACATAATATTTCATTTGACGTTTGAGCATGTATTGATACATTGATGTATTTCACATTCTTCTGGATATGCTTAACAATTTTATCATTCCGATCTCAGAATTTGAGACTTTTTAACTTTTAGGAAAATGTAAAGGCAATATTTCACTTGCTGTACAGGGGGCTGATCTAACTTGCCATGTTTATATGATAGCAGAAATGCAATAGAAAATGGTCCTTTTCTTAACAACTTGAATTAGTTTCAAGTGTGCCATTTTGCATTCAAATGTAGAAAGACACGGA
>NC_141701.1:58446987-58456987 GCF_971803275.1 Cyanistes caeruleus | reverse complement strand
GCCATGTGAAACTCCTCTTTCTAGCTGTAAACATATGTCACAGTTCATCTGCTTTTCTGTCCCTACATACCTGCTCTCTCTGCCTTCACTTACATTTTCCTGATCCTGTGTTCAGCTATGTTTTTCTCCTCTCAGTGCCCATTTTTACTACCTTCCCTGCTGCTACTTAAAACATTGTACACACAAATGCAATTCTCTATCCTTAACCCATAACATCCGTACTGACAAATTTATAGTCAACCAAACAAGGGTATCTTAAACCCTGAGAAAAATTAAATTTCACTCAAAAAATACACAGGATGGATAAAATTAGCACCTAGGAAGCGTGCGTGCTCTTTCCTCTTCACAAGCCAAATTTTCCAGATATGGTTACTCAAGAACCGAGTACAATTGATTTTTCACAATTTCTGGATTGGAAACAACATAGATCTTTCAGCCCTGAAATCTGATGGGAAGCTGGATTTACAGAACCTGAATAATTTTTAAAAAGAGGAACAGATAAACAGGGAAGGGGTTTTGAGAATTTTATAGTGATTTTTCAGAACTGAATCCAGCCAGTTATTAATTCAAATATTATTAACAAAGCCTATGTAGAAGGTATTGATGATATAACTGCACTGATTGCCTCACATCTTCCTAATAAGAACCTACTGGAAATACAAACTGCCCAAATGATATGCAGAGAAAGCATGTATTCTTACTCTCAATGATCTTGCAAGTACTTAAGCAGACTGGTATAGCAGTGGGATGAAAAGCTGTGCAACATGTCAAAAGCAACGCTGAAGTGTGTACCATTTCTGCAGCTTACTAAACTGGATTATGACCTTAAATGAAAATCCAACAAGTGAATACATTTCCCGAAGTTCTTGAAGTTTGCAGCACTTATCTGGCTTCATTCTGGTGGCTCACCACATGCAGTCAAAATATGTGTATAAATTTTAAAAACCACTAAACTGTACCTGCTATTAAGCCTTTAAAATAAAACAAGAAATGGGTGTCAATAAGTACCTAGCAAAGGACTTTGAAACATGCAGTTTTCCTCAGGAAAGAAAACTTGCATGAAAGAATTGTATAGTGATGCCTTAAAAATGAAGACACCTTGCTTGGAAAACTGAGCAATGTGCGAGATGATGAATCACATTTGTGAAAAAAAACCCAACAAAAAAAATCAACAAATTCAAACCCAATTGTTTGGATGGGTCTAAAAACTTGACTACATCACATTCTGGACAGCACTCAACGTTTCTTCAGCTGTGAGAGAAAAAAAAATGTTTTCAAAACTGCCATCACCTCAAGTCTGAGTCTTAACAGAAGATTGTTCTGACTTGCGCATCAGCAATAGGTTACGTGCATCAATTTCTGACCTTTGCTTCAGCTTTGAAATATCACCAATTTCAAATTTACCCATCCTAACACACTGGGCCGAATGCCTCATGTCACAGAAGTGACAAAATTGGCCCACTGCGTTCAATACAACAGCAGAGCAGAGGAAAATGTAGGTCTGTAGCTACACGTGGGTTAATAATTTCATGTGTGCTATACACATCAGAACAGCACAGATCTGATTCTTTAGTCTCTCTTCTGACTTGGCAGTACCCTTTGAGGTGAAAAGTAGTGAAAATTTAGTCTTCTTTCTCAAGCATCTATACCTCTGAAAAGAGTGAGTTTCTCTTTTGAGGTGACAGCTACTATTTCTACATCATTGCTTTTCAGAATAGAAACATAGTCAAGATTTGTATCTTCCAAATTAAAAACATTTTTAACATAATCTAGCATAAACAAAGTAGAACTAAAGGTTACTCTCCATGAGAAAAACAGTAGTGTGAGCCAGCTGAAAGGCATGATGCAACCACCAGACACAGCCTCATGATTCCCACTGTATTCATTAAGGCATAATGGAAAGTTTTAAATTTATCATCTTCCACAGTGTTATAATATTCTGTCAATTTTGTAACATTAATCTTGCTACAGAGCTTTTTATAACATAGAATCACTTAAAATAGTGTCACAGCCTACTGTTTAATGCACATAAAGGTATGTTTCATTAACACTACTCTGTGAGTTTTTACTAGGACAAATATATAATGTAGAAAAAACTGAACATCTGTATATAACAGTAATGATTCAAAAGCTTTTATACCAATAAAACTTCCAGATTCATTTAAACACTATTTTTTTTCCTTTACCTAGAGGATGCTAGAACATGGTGATGGGACAGAAACCCCGGATTAACACAATCTAATGGAATGATGCTATAAAATGGGCAAATTTTTGCCATTCCATTACTTTTATCAGTTGTTCTCCATCATAAATTTCTCGGTTGCTACTGCAGCACATGTGATAATATTTTTAATCAAGAAAAGCTTGGTCTACCCTAAAACCATTCTGGATCTATTTACCCAGATACTGGAAAACCCCTGGAATTACATGTGATTCTGAGGGAAATAAATTCTGGAAGATTTTGAATTCTGTATAAGGAGATAAATCACTTGACCAAATGCTCTACAGAGTATTTCACATAACCACAAGCAGCTCATGGCATTCAGGTAGATGAAGAACAGAAGGAAAAATTGTAAAAATATTAAGTCATTCTATGAACTCCATTGCATGGGACTCATCCATATGTTTGTAAATATGGATGTAAATATGGTCTTTAATTTTTAAGAGCAATATACCTTGCACTGGAGTTTAGTACGTAAGATCACGAGATTCAAATCATGAGGATCTTCATGACCATAAACATAGGCTCTGCTATCAAATGTTTGCACAATTTTAAGGAAAGAGATGCAATTACCTTCTGATACCATATTTGTTCCCAGTGTTACATCAAGATGCCATTTACATCCTCAGTACATCTCCAAAGACGGATGCAATTAAACTAAAACTTGTCTTTAGAAATGTATCTTTAACTTTATTAGAACCATTACCTATCTTCTAGAATAGAAATAGAAAAATAGAAAATTAGAAAAATAGAAATAAAGAAATAGAAATAGAAATAGAAAATTTCCCTCAGTATCTTTTGAAAATAGAACAAAAATACTTATAAACAAGTATATTTGAACCCAAAACTGTTGGGACCTGGAATGGTTGTTTCTTGTTTCAAAAAAGAAAACAGTTCCTACACTGTAAGATGAGTTTTGATACTTGCTGTCAATTAGGGTTGGGTTTTCTGGGGAGTGAGGGTGTTATTTTGGATATCTGTCAGGTCTCCACTGTAAGACTAGAAGCTTACAGCAGAATACCAACATCAACAGGGACTTGTGTCATTAGAATAAATAAATCCCAATAGCCAATACAATCCACTGACAGACTTGTATATGTTTGAAAAACCATGGCAGACATCAATTTTTAGCTAGAGCTTATTGTCCCCTCTCAGACAGAACCCCCACGCATGTAAGAGCTGACTTGTTATTCCAATGTGTATTTGCAGGAGATACTGTTAAGATGGAATTTACTGTACATGAAATGAATAGTGTAAGCTTTGAGTAGAGTTTTCCCGTGGAAATTTTCTCTTCAGATGGACATCTAACCAGGTCTAAGTCAAACTAGACTGAAAATTAATCAAATCAAGTATTTCAAAAGAAACCCAAAAACTCTACCACACATGAGTAGACAAAACAATTTTCTTTCTTTGAGGGTTCTGACTATTCCTATGTTCATGTGTATATAACTTTAAAACATAAAGAAATTCCATCTCTGTGTACTCATCAGGTGCAGGAGAAGATCAGTGCTCTTTGTACATTTGCAATCAGGTACTTCGGCAGTGCTCGTATTTTGTACTTTTCTACCACATTCAAGTCTTCTATCCTTTGAATTCTATCCTTCTATTCAAAAAAACAGCCCAGCACAAAATGGCTAGAAATCAGCAGATGCCGATTCTTACTCTGACCCACAATTAATTTCCAATTTAATTAAAATCTTTATTAAAAATATATATTTTTAAAACTCTAGAGGTCATTCAAAAGTGATGAAAATTACTCTGTTGCTAACAAAACCAAGGAAACACAATGAGTTTAATTTAGGTCACAGTGACATCAGAGAGGTTTATTTATTGCCAGCTTTGTTGCATCCAACAAAGCTTTAATCTGTGACATGCTGTAGCTTGTAAAACAGCAAAGTGGTATGGTATCAGAGAAACTACACCATGCCATACATTTCTAAAAACGTCTGGTGTCAAGCACGTTACATTCAGCAACATCATCAAGAAGAAAGGGAAGGGATTTTTGGGGGGTTGTTTTTTGTGTTTTCAGTTTACATTTACAGCTGAAACAACCTTTGAAAATTCCTATGAAGACTTCACATACTGAGAGACAGCTGGGTTTTTTTTGTAGTTGGAGATGATGAGAGTACAATGTTTTTATGAAGCTGAAAATCAGGGCAGACCTTAGGTTTTACAAAGGGAAAGGTTGAGAATCAAGGCTTGGTTCTGTGAATTGCATAGCTCATCCAGTATCAGACAGATACACCTCAGAAGGACAGAAGGGTGAGAAAATCAGATTTCAGCACATGCAGGACAAGGACTGTTTTGCTTGTTCAAGCCAGGGTTTCACTGGGGTATTATGGGAACCAAGGAATGCAGTGGGCTTTGGGTATCAAAACCTCTCCAACTCCCGATATATTTGGATGTTGACAGCCTGGACCTCCAGTCTTTTGGGAGCACCTTGGGGAGTGTTAAAGCCACTGTGAGCAGATTAACAGAGCCTACAGTGGCCCGCTGGACATGTGGCTGCTGCGAACGTGACTGAGAGTGAGGCTTTAACAACTGCTCCGCTTGCCTGACAAGTAGGTTCCTTTTAATTTTAACCAAATATGTATTGGGAAGTTTATGTATTTGTAGTTCAGCTACTTCTTAATTACATTTAACATATGCTACCATACTGCAGACTACTTAAAATATCACACTTTTTCAAATCCACATGCCAGTGATAGTTTGTATCTGGTGGTTAATTTAACCTGAGGTTCAGCTACCAATGCGAAAAGTTCACCTCCTTGAGAGAAGCCCAGATTTCCCTGCCTGCTCCTAAACCTTCCCAGCATGGTCTAGGTCTGATTAAGAGTCAGTTCCAGTGTAACCCTGTGCTGCAATGATAAAAACCAGACAAATCACCACTTTAAATTTGACAACTGCACTTTAAGGGTTTATTCTAAAAAGAAAAAAAAAAAAATACCATTGCTAACACAACCAATAAAAATTAATTTGCTATAGATGTGTCGTTAGTATATATCCACTTTAAATTGAGAAGACATAAGAGGGAATTTCCTCAGAGCTAGAATAAGCTATTTTTTTTATTTTAAATCAAACTGCTAAGTCAAACAAGCATTTTACAAAAAAAAATAACCTATGAAAATTCAGAATTTTTTCCTAAATCAGGTTTTATTCATTTGGTAGTTATTTAAAAAAAGTATTTACTTTTTTTAAAATTTACATTTAAATTAAATAATATTAAATAAAATAAAACTGTCATTTATTAAAAAATAATCAAAAAGAAAACAAAATTTAAATCCCCTTAAGGAAAAATAAGAATATATGCTGAAAATCACAAACTTGAAAAAAAAAAAAGGCAACATGCTTTTTATTTCATCTTTGCAGCTGATAACACTATAAATCGGTTTTTACAAAGTTACTTATTTTGGTATTTTATTTAGACAAATATCTGTACAGTCTTATATGAGAATGACTGTTGGTTTGTGATTTTAATAGCTTCTTGAATAAGAGTCCACAGTTGTCACAGCAGAGCAATACCAACTTATGGTATGATTTTACTGACATCAGTAAAATATCAGACAAACTCAGTTTGACTCAAATCAGCTATAAGCAGTATTTTTTTCCTAAACCTAATATTATTATAATGCGATTTTTCATTATTAGTCCAATTCAACTTGTATTGAAGTCAATGAGATTATACTGAATTCTCTAAGTATTAGATCAGGGTCTACGATGATGCTGCTGCTACCATGAAACAAGTCTTGTCAAAAGGACTAAGATAAAGTACATCAAGCTTATATTATTAACAAATTACTAGTTTATTAAAAACTGAGCTTCTAAATTCTCATTTACTTTTCATCAATTTGCTTATTCTATCTCAGCTGGTATACTCAAAATAACTGTTCATTTTCATTTTACATGAGCTGTTTTAGTCACTATCATTTTCAGGGTTTTGTCCACTGGCATAATATTCACAACAGTTTGCCAAAATTACTGGAAGATGCTTAAACTCAACCAAAATACATGCCTTATACTTCTAGCAAGACTGATACCGACCTGAAAAGATTTTATGGTACTTATATAAAATTTTCAGTTTAAGCATTAGTCAAGCTATCAAGACCTGTTTGAGTATTGGTTTTGCAAGATTCTCTTTTTATTTCCTTATGATTTAGGCAAAATACTGTAGCACTCATTTGGCAGAAAACACTGTGTTAGATTGAGTTAATACTATTTGTGATAATAGTGGAACCACAATACAGTGAGAGATGATGAGACTGATATAATTGTTTTAATACAACATGCAAAAATGTTGCACATGTGGAATAGGAGAATTGAGAGCAAAGAGGAATATTATATGTCTGAGAAAACAATGAAAATCCAGCTAAAATTCACGGTCTTTTTAATATCACACATTTTGCTAAAATGCCAAGTGATACTCAGAGCACTGTGGTTAGTCTTAAATCACATATATTCTGCTACTGTAAAAACTGCACATTCAAAAATAATTAAAGCCAATATGTCTAAACTACAACACACAAACTGATGTACAATCTCATTAAAAATATACTGAGATGTCTATAGAAAGTATCCCAGGATTCAACAGGAAAAATGTCTATTTGGGAGTATTACATAGTATTTATCATTATTTCAATGTAATGCATATCACTAATGTGCCAGCAGAAGCTTTCTTCTCAGAAGGTTAACTCTTTGAATTAAACTAAAATTAACACATGGAAAGGGCTTACTTGTTGTTCTCTCCCTATTTTTAAACAGAGAAGGTACATAATATTACCAAGATATGCATGTATTTTTAATTAAGATTGTATCATTCAAGGTTGTGATTCCTAAGCCAATTTACTATTTCAAAATGCAGTGCTCCTTCTAAATATAAACACAAGAGGATCAGAGTATTGTTGCACAAATCATTATGATTTTAACAGCTGTTCATTTACGGTCTCCATCATTTTGGAAACAATAGGAACATGAACAATTGACTTTATGTACATAAATGAATTCTTCTGCCATGTACGTTCTTCTAATCGGTCATGTTTCTGTTATGTCTTACCTCCTTATGACATGGAGATTAATTTTCTTAAGATCCTTCCCATGAATTCTAGAGAAGGTTCATTACTACTTTTTAAATAATGGGTACTACCTACTTAAAAAGAAAATAGAAATATGTGACAGAAATCACAAGAACTCTGAAGTTTGTGATGTAAATAAGCATTTCCATTGTGCATGGTTTCATACTAAATCTTCAGATTGACAAAACAGTGGATTTCCAGTACAGCAGATTACCTTTATTAAACTACATTTCAGATGTATTTCAATCATATTTTATTACCCTTTAAAATTAAATGAAATCAGAAGATTTAGGAGATTAAATGCCATTAAAAAGGATTAGACTATCTTCCCTATTACAGTGTAGTATTATTTTCTATGTTTTCTTTTCAGTCTGTCCATACCAAAATATGCCCCTATCAACAACAAAATAGTATTAGGTAAATTTAGATTATGGACTGCCTATTATTTACTACAAAATAACTCAGAAACCCCTCTTGAATAATAATTTCTATGACATAAATACTGTAGAGTTCAGCATACTTGATCTAAGCAGGATATTTTCTCATGTCAGGTCTGGTCTGCAGAACAATCAGGCAAATGACAGTGCTTTACCAGTGATAAACCATTACCTGTCCCTTGAAATTGCTGAAAGAAACAAATCTTTCCCAAACTTGGTGGCACTGAAACTAATACATCCACCCAGAACAGGATTTTTTTCACTCTCTGTAACTGCTGTCTTTATCAATTAATCTGATCATTTCTCTGTTTAGTAAGCCTACTCAGTAACTGCTAATAAAACACCAAATTTTAACACTGGATTTTGAAGGATTCTTATTTCTAGACCTTTTTCCAAGCTGTAAGGTTGAGGGTACTAAACATGCTTGCTCTTCACATACTTATCCCAGGGTGTTGTCTGCTCTTTTAGCTGGAAGCAAACCTCTAGTAAATTCCTATTTATCTCCTTGCCAATCAAGAAGTGAATGACTGACAGTAACAGAGCCTTATCTACGACTCCTGTCTGTGGTGCATTCTGCTAAATGATGTCATCGCTCTAGCAAGAGAAAATAAGCAGATTATTACAGTGACTAGAAGCAAACTAAACATTTGGATTTTTGCATGGACAGATTTACACACTGTCTGTCAGATAAAGCACAGTTTGCCTGCTGCTTACACAACAAGAATGTGCCTGACAGCTTCTTCCCAGCTTTAGTATCTGATTAGGCCATTCCCCACCATTTCTAAAGACTGACAGTCTGTCTTAGTTTAAAGAGCAATTTCTGACTATCAGCCTTTCTGTCTTGCACACAAGGCTGATTATCATCAAGGCACTTCCTGGAGGTCCAATCCGTTGTTTTTTTTTCTCTTGAATTCAGGACATTACAAAACTTGCAGCCACAAAAATATTAATATGAAAAACTCTTCTGTAAAAATTTACAAGCAGCAACCCAAAGCTTCCATTCCCCATCACAGTGAAAATTGTTGCTGATTTCTAGGAGCATTTAGAGAAAGATTTTAGTGACCACTTTTTTAATTTTCACAATTAGCATATTTGGGGGAAAAATTTATACAAAGAAGTAAAACAAAACAAACCAAAACCCCACCTACCAAAAAGTAACAGGTAGCTATTCCCCTGCATCATATTAAAAAAAAAAAAAACCACAAAACAATAAAAGGTAACCTTCTCATAAGTGTCAGAAATTCATAAAGTAGCTTTGTTGTCCAAGTCTGCAGTGGCCCTTCCCAATTTAACTTCAAAACTGTCATAGAAAGCATCTTCATAACCTTTTGTTTGTTTTTGCATTAGCTGTGCAACTGTTAGTCTTTTTTAATAATTCTGCTTTTCCAAATCATACCTCAATAAAACTATGCTTTAAATTAGATGCATTTTACTGTTGCTGTTGACTTAAATATTTTTAAGGTATGAGCATGGAAAAGACATGCCATTTTTCACAGCTAAATGTATGCAGGTGTTAATGAACTTATTTAAAAAATGGTTCTGAGCACTGAAAAGGGTAAACACATAATAACTCTGCTGTTTACAATGGTAAACAATTGCAAGTCATAACCACAATATTGTTCCTAGTTATTTCAGCTATAACTTGCAAGGCTTCATAGCCAGACAAACCAGATGAAATATGTTGCTGCAGGTCTGCTCTGATGGATCCCTCTGAAATATCCACATTATTGCTTTTATTTTATTATGTACCACACTTCATAACTGTACACAGCAGACTACAATAAAAACTGCACTACACTCCTTTAAGTACTTATTAAATAGGTCAAAAAGTTACCATAACAAATAACTTGCTCTACTCAGGGTCCATTAATAACACATCTTGTTGGGATTCTAAAACAAACAGGGAAAAAAAAGAACAGTGAAGAAGTGTCTGTTATTTGATGCTGCTGCCTAACAGTTTGCACTTAAAATGCACAGTATTATTTGTCACAGCATTACCCAACCACTGCTGTTTAAAATATCAGCATTGACACAAGATGGAAAATAGTGCTACATACAGGTTTGGGGAAAGGGCAGGAAAATATTTTGATCCTACAGGTAAGGCCACCTTATTTGCATAGATAAGAAATGCCACAAAGCCTAGCACTTCCCTAAGGGCAGGAGCCATGAAACCCAGGACTGTGTTTTACCTGCACAAAATATTTCCCCCTTCACCATAATGTTCTTCAAATACTAATTTCTCAGTCTAGGCAGAGTACTGGAAAGGGTAAAAC
>NC_141701.1:58406987-58444487 GCF_971803275.1 Cyanistes caeruleus | reverse complement strand
ACAGAAATTTATAGCTTTGGAGGAAAAAATAAAGGGGCAAACCCGTGAAGTTTAATTTGAATTGAGGCTGAGCTCCTTAGATGATGCGTTATGACAAATGCTTTTTGCCAAGGCTGACTGGGTTACTCATGCTGTAGTTCCATATTATTTACATTAATTACATGAAGGCTGCTTTGTTAATGGTACATTCTGGTGTGGGTCGCAGCATGATATGCTAATGATCTAAGAAAAATCTGCATCTCCAATATTTATGATAATTTGGGAGAGGAAAGAGGATTGCCTTTATTTCTCTTTCTTCAACAGAATAAAACAAACAGTATAGGAACAATTGTATTCATGGGTAAAAGTTCTAATGAAGCAGACATTTAGGTGCTATAAATGGAGGATAATAATTTATTGTTTGGGATCTTGTCAGACCTTCTGACAAAGTGATAATACAGTATTTCTCTGGATTTCCCACATTAAGAAGGCTGCTTAAAGCTGAATGAAAAGGAAGTCTAAGATGAATTAAAACTTAAAATTTCTTCTTGCTTTTTCTTATAGCATTTTCTCACGTTGGCAGCAAATATATGGCAATTCATTTAATTCAGGCCATGTTCAAGTTTATGAAATGGAAGAATATTACTATACCATTAGATATCACTTCAGGGGAAATAAGGCTGCTGCTGTCTTTCTGTTCATCTTGAAGTCTTATTAAGCCAAATAAAATCCAAAAGAAGATTCTAATATAATATTGCATTTTGTATCCAAATATTAAAAAAAAAAAACAAAAACAAATGTGGCAAGGTTGTTTTTTTTTGGTTTGGGTTTTCTTTTCAGTTTTTGCACAAACACAGAAAACAAGTAAAAAAAACCAGGAAAAAAGCTCCCTTAAAAGTTAAAAAAAAAAATTAAAAAAATTAGAAAAAAAATCAGGGATGCCAATGCTTCAGAGTACAAGCTCTAAACTGAGCCCCAGAGACTTGTGGAATTCTCCTATGCAACACAAAGGCTTATTCCAATAAGTTGTTTCCTTTTAAATAACTTGCTGCCTTTATATGTTGTTTCAAACAAATGAACTGGAGTGACAGCTTGTCTTTTCTAGATATCAGGCACTATAAGAGTGTGAACCACCTACATTTTCCTCAGTATGAGACTTTCAGTTATCTCTATGCAGTTCAAGTGGACTATTGCTGCAAGCAAGTTACCTTCATTTTAAAGTGCTGACTTATCAATACTTCTAAAAAACCCAGTAGGATTATTACTATCTCAGTTATTTGATTGCGAATTTAACACTCTGAATATCAAGCACTGGTTTCTATTTGAGTTCAGTTTTATAGACAGCTACTTATCTCCAATTACAAACCAAGCTGATTTTAATAAGAACATTATTCATCTGAAGTGAAGAACGTAAATGCAAGCACATGTGTTTGGCCTCCATTTGGGCACTAATTTGTCTTGACGCAGTTGAAATAAGGAAAAAAAAAAACAACAGTAACATTAAAACTGATTGTCATGGACTGATTTTAGTGTGTAACAGGGTAACAATGATGTAAGTGCTCAGATACAAGACACCATGTAGTTCTCCTCTGCAGCTGGCACAAGCCTCCTTCTGTCCTGTGGCAATGTCTGTGCTGTAAGCTTTGGGAGGTGAGCGAACAAGGTACACAAGGTTGTGCTGGGGGTAGAGAACACCCTTTGAGCCATGCAACAAAATTCCTGATATCAAATTTCCAATAAAGCAATCTCCACACTCTGGGAAATGAAGCAATTCTGAATCCTCCATGTGTACCAATCAAATGTCCTTGCCAGCTAAGAGAAATGGCTGTGGGAGAAGTGATTAAATGCTCTTTTTTTCATGAAATAAGGTATTTGTTTTAGAATAATTTTACAACTGCATGTGTCCCAGTGCCTTTGTATTTGCTTTCTACCACAGTGACCTGAAATTTCCAAGAACCACAGCTGGATACAGAGCAAGAACTTGGGTGCATTCATCTTCCAGTTCTATTTCAATCTCTCTGTCATATTCTTAAAATGAAAAAGAAGCAAAAAGCACTGCTTTTAATCACAAAATCATGAAAAGTAGCCCCCCATAAAGACAAATTTGTGTGTTGCAGCATTCACTACCAGCTCCACCACAAAGACTGTTTCAAAGATTCTAGCACCTGATATGCTGTGGTTCTAACAACCTCCATCCATCTAATTCTTCTGCAAAGAGATGGCAGCTTCATATTTTGTCCTATTGGATTCAAGAAGCAGAGCTTAAAAAAACCCCACCCTTACTTCTCTCACTTAAATATGTCAGAGAGCACTGCTGCCCCTAGCATCTGGCCTGAAATCAAGATGACCAATTGCTTGAAGACAAAGCCAGTGTACTGATTGTGTCCAGTAAGTTAAGGAATAATTAAACCTAAAACAATATTGCTATTTATAAAAGATGCTTTAATTTTTCTACAAATTCTTCCTCCAAAGTATTGACTACATCAGACCCTGCATGTCTTACAACATTTCTAATGTTGACTTCTAAAGCTAACATGGCTACAGGTTAAAAAATCATTTTACTGCACCACTTTGAGAAAAATCAGCAAGTATTTCTTTCTGTGAAATCACAGACCAGATGAAAAATATAAAAATGGCAAAACCAGAGTAAGTTTTCAACTGAACACAATGCATAAGCCCAGGCACTATGCTCTGTAAGACATAGCTAAAGTACATTGGTTTCCATTATTTTACCAATATTCAAGTTTTAAAAAGTTTAAGTCCTTTTCTTAAAATTTAAAAACCATCATTATCCCATCATTATCCAAACATTATCCCTTTTAAACTTTTTGTAGCAATGACCCACCACAACAATTAGATTCCACAAGCACAAAACTTCAGAGCAGAAGGGTAGTATGACATTGGAAAAGATACTGTATATTGCAAAGAGATGAACAACTCTGTGGAACATGTTTCCACATGCATATGCTCAAATGAATATTTTTCCTCCAGCACTTCTTCATATATAAATTAAGACAGGTTACTAAAAGGAAATCAGTGAATGGCCAAACAGAAAACTTATTCCTTGTCCCCAAATGGCAAAAATAAGCAACTTGTACTCTTCTATTTATAGTTTTTGTATTTTCCTGCAGAAAACCCATGAACACAAAACATTAACCCACAGGTAGCCAAAGCTAAACTAAAGGCATCTTGTAGGCAGATGCAAACCATTAGAGACAAGAGGTTCATCTGGTAGATGGCTTGCAATGTCCTCTCGCACCACACAGGCATAATTGATGCTGAATTGTAAGTTTGGTGTTTGCACTCTATTTTTTGGGTTTATTTTCTCCTGGGCTGTAGGGTCTGTATATGAAAGCATAATATTGACAGTTGTTCAGACTGGTGTGCAAGAATTATCTGTGACTACCAAAAACCCCCAAAGACAGAAAAAAACGTGTATCTTCATATTGAATAAAATCTGGCCACAATATAGAGTTAAATAATTGTAAGAATTCTCTTTTCCAAACTACAGACAGAGATGAAGTAATTAAAATAGCTAGCTAATCAGAACCAGCCCACAAAGTTACACTCTAACTTCCTTTTACCTTCCATGCTTTTTAGCTGTATGAATCCATAATAAAAGCAACATTACATCAAGCTATAATATTTGAAATAGCAGCATAAGGTGTACTATTTTTGTTATACAAGGTAACATGAAAATAGGTTAATTAGGATTTAAGAGGTTACATCAGAAAATTATATTTTATTGAAAACATTCTGTAAGAAAGTCATTCCACATTTTTTGCCAACCTGACCATAAAGTTTGAATATCTTACTGGATACTGTTTATTTTAAATATAGCAATAAGGTATAATTTTACTTACAAACTGACCTGACCTGGGGAAAAAAAAACTAAAAAGATATAGTTCAGTATCATATAGCATCATCAAAAATAAGCTTGTTAAAATTAAAACAGAACTGTATTAGACAAGATCCTATACAGAGCAGCCAGTGAGAAGAACAAATAGAAAAAAAAAATAAAAATCAAGTATCAGTTAAAATATTGGATGACTGCAAGGTGACAAGGCTATGAAACTTTAGAATGACTAAATACTAGCTATTTTCATATATATGGGAATCCCCAGAATTTTATGACTCCATTTTGAAAACAATATTGATATGGACATGATACTATTGTTTTGTATAATCACTAACAGTTGTTAAGGATAGTTGATCATAAAAAAAATTTCATTAATCATATTTTTTGGGGAGCAAGTATAAAATGATTGTGCTCAAGTCTATCTGAAATCAAGGCCATTTCCATAAATTTCTACGAGTGTGGATGGTTGAAGCAAGTGTGGAATTTAACAAACTTGGTCAAAGGACAGCAGAGAAGATCAACATAGAAAGCAGCCACTAAAAATGTTAAACCAGAAAGTTGGTAGCTTGGAGTTGGTTGCTTTAGTGCAGTAAACACAGCCAGAGGGGGCTTGGTATGCCCTATCCAAACATGGATCTAAGGGAAAGGTTAGGAACAACAGTAGGGCAATGCACAGAGCACAGTCTATGTGCTCCACCCAATTTTTGCTCAGATCACAGAGCAGAACCCAACAAAATAACTGATAAAACTACTTGGTTTTGTGCATGTCCCTGAAATAAAAACATCTGAGGAAGACAGTCTAAGCAGCAGTGTTGTCACTTGGCTAGCATGAGAAGCTCCTTCTTGATAACAGCTTTAGTCTTGTCACTGACAATCACCTATTAATGATGTCTTTTAAAATTCACCTAGGGAGACTGATACAAAATCCAAAAAGAGATTTGGAATACAGCTGTCATAACAATATGAATGAAACAAGCGAGCAAACTCTTTATTTCAAAAAATTGGTTATCACAAATGTGAAGCTGAGTGGGAGAACCTACCTTTACTGCAGCTCTCACAAATGAGCAGGAAAATGTTGCCTGCATACATACTCCTGGGCCAAGGGATAAGCTGGTAAATCAGCTAAAACTTCCTGACATTCTCACCTGCATAGAAGTACTACTAGATATTTTATCAACAGGTAACTACAAGTCAGATCAAATCACTAAGTAATTAAATACTAATACAAGAGGTATTAATTATATTGATTAAACCAGTATTTCTACTTTACTAAACAACTAACAGCAGATATTTTATTAACAAATTAGGACTTGACTTTCTTAATAATAAATTAATACCTTATCAGCAACAAAGCTACAAAAGCACTTAGTATTTTCAATATGAAAAATCCCATTAGTGATCAAAAGGGTTCATACAATCTTAAACAAAAACAAAGCAAAGCTTTGAACTGGCAATAACTTTAACTATTATGGCATAAACGCTTATTTCTGTTCAATAACTAGAAAAATTAAATATCTTCAAAATTATGGTTTTCATATCAGGCTTTAAATTTGCATGTGGTATCTCCAAAAGATGAGGTATCTCCAAAAGGCAATGTTTTGGTAGTAAATTATATACTAGCAAAGTGGTTTTTGAACTGTTTAACTATCATTTTTTGAAAATTGAGCAACTAAATAATAGTTTTTCAAACTTATTCTATACATTATACAATCAGTCCCATGATATTGCTGGAATACATCACTGATATGAAGGGAACAAAGATTAGCACAAGGACAATAGTTTGTATCAACACTGAAATAATGTATTTTGACCACAAAACTAAAAGATCAGTCCTTCTAGGAGATTTTAACCTTAAATTGTCTGGATTCATTATTCCATGATAACTACAATGCTGTGTGTTGATTTACATTTCTGATTCTGAACTATTTTCTGAGATGACTGCATTTTCTCTAATTTCTTATCTGCTTTAACTAATACAACTGACGTGATTATAATGATTGCCCAGTCTCTGTATTAGCTAGGAAATGCAGATTCAAAGAAAATGGAAAAAACTAGGAGAAATCTTCAGCTGAATTAGTTAACCATTGCATATTTTATAAAGGGCCCACACAATTCATAACCATTTATATAAACATTCTATGACTGCTGGTACAGCAATTATTCACAAGCTGATGGAAGTTCTTGCCCAAATTCAATAATGTCTGAATCAAACAAAGGTTAAGATGAAGGTTTATTTCTTTAGTATTAAAGAATCCTCACCACCCACAACAGCACATACAGAAAATAAATTTTGCTCCCTTGGGCACAAATACCTCTGCTCAATGAACAATGGCTTTCACTCTGCTAATTGGAGAATGGAGAGGTAAAGGTCATGTGTAAAAACAATAGGGGATATAAAAATAATGCAAACTAAGGAAATTACAGCATTTTCCAATTGTCAGTGTGACAGCTACCAGTGAGAAATAAGGACATCAGATACATGTGCCCTACTGTGCAAGGCTGGGTAACAAGACAGGCTCCACTCCAGTATGCTGGCAGTATGTAAACATCTTTCCTTTCTAGGGACAATGGGCTATGCCCCAACAAAAGTAATAAACTTCTCTAGAATTACATTGACCTGGAATTCAGCTAATAATTTCAACAGGAGGAAATAAGAAGAAAGAGGAAAGGATGAAAACGGGGAAAAAAAAGGCTCTGAATTAGGTCATGGAAGTGTAATGGTTTGAACCATTCTTCTGTTCTGAGTAAATGAATTTTAATGTTCTTGTACATATTTAAGCATTGCCTTGTTAAGCAGTTTGGTTGGGTGAAAAATAAGAGCAGGTATTAGAGCAGCATTGTGCACCTAACTTGTTTTCCATGGATGAGAATAGTACATGCAAATTATAGCAAAACATTCAAGAAAAAAGTACATGCAGGCAAACTACCATTTAACTCTTTGAAAAATCTTTATGTCTATAGTGGTGTCCTTTTCTTAATTTAAATGACAGATGCAGATGTTGCTCCTGGTATTTAGCACTCATATTAATTTATTTTTAAGTGTTTGTACACAGGTTTCAGACCACATTAAGAGAAGACACATTTTCAGATTAAATTATAGTAAGGAATTTTTAATCATGTTTCCTTCTTCCTCCCATTCTTTTTCCTTGCATCTTGAAAATGCATATACCTCTGAAAAGCTCTAGATTGCAATTTTTCTCAGACTTGCGAAGGGTTGTCATGTTTCAGCTCTTTTCCCCCTACTTACTTGTCCAGTCTTCAGTGTTCTAAGACATGCACTTAAAGGATAATAAAAGAAGACCACATTATGTGTCAAATTAAATGTTGTTGATACTTGCTTTAAGTGTACATGCACTGACATTCTGTTATGGATCAGCTGCTGGACAATAATCCTTGCACATTCCCCGCCTGACAGATTGTTCTGTATTTTGTTTGAGATGCTCTAATGTTTCTGACGACCCATACAAGGCCACACATTTCAGCAAATTTTCCAAATTAATACTGAGACCAGTTTACAATGTTTTCTTCAGTAGCGCTCAGTCTTACTGATTGTGTCCTAAATAATAAACCACGGCCTCAGGCAGTTTTTCTCAGAATGTTTATGATGAGAACTCATTCATCTAAATCTACTGGCCAGTGGAATAAAATAAATCAAGAATCTCCCAAAATATAACAATATTTGTGTTCTCTAGATAATTGATGACTGCAGCTGCACTAATTAAAACCCATGTGAGTTTCATTAATCTTGGTCACTGGGACCAATTGCTGCACACCACACCCTGATCACTGCACATCGCCCTTGTGTCACATTCAGGTGAGGCTTGACTTTTAGCTAGAATTTCTCACTATTTTTTAATGCATCACTATTTTTTAAATCTGAACTATCGTATCGTGCATACACCTACTGTGCAAGTAAGTGACTTAATTCAAAACAGGCAAGCTTAATGATAAATTGAAAATTTTACTTCAGACTAAATTATTTTCAGCAAGATGCTTGTCAATACTCTGCCACTCCAAAGAAGAGAGTGAGGTATGGAGAAGGGCAAAGACTATCTGTAATAAAAAAAGTCTCTAATCAGAGGAAAAAGAAACAAAATTAAATTTTCTTCAATATTACTACAATGGCATTTTGTTTGCATATTATACTTTTCTCTACTGGAAATCAAAACTGCACCCTCACTAGAGTATTTCTAGGTAATACGTGTATTGTACATATATTTTTCTGTATCAGAGAACATTTTTATAGCTGTAGATATGCTTTGCTTGTTAAAGAAAAAGAAATGTGTCAAAAACTTGTGGTTCAGATAAATATCTACAGAAATAGCTATAACTAATGTTAATAACTGAGCTGCCTTGCAGATCATAAATACTAGGAAATATAAATAACTCCTAGAGACAACTGCACAATCTATATTTGAGGAAAGGCAACATTTGAGTAATCAATCACATGAAGCCAACACTGTCATAAGCTGAGTTTATGAAAATACTTGTAAACATTTATTAAATGTAAATCCCTCTTCAAAATGTGTGTTATCAGAGATCCCCATTTTTTCATGCAATTTGGAGTATGTAATATACAGCAGCTGATGAATATACAAGAGCCTTGTTGCAGGAGCTGCTTCCTGTTGGTCTTTCAAGTGCTGGCAGTGATACAATTTCTTTCAAACTAATGTCATATAGAACATGTTCTAGAGAATAACCAATACAATTTAAAATCTGGCTGTATCATCCTTACCAAACAAAGTAATTCTTGCTATTAACACTGCTTCTTTTTCAAGATTAAGGAGTACATTTTGCTTTCATTTGCTGATTGAAGTCAAGGAATAAATAGTAACTCATGTAACTGGGAACAAGTTTTGGACCATTATGTACAGGCTTATTTTTAAATCGTAATAAAGCTTTTGTCAAAATAACTTAAGAGCTGGCAGGCAAAGTTAATAAATGTTGCACTGCAAAATGTTTCCACGGGAAAGCTTCATGCAGCCCCTTAGGAAGGTTCTTCCTATGTGTAAGAAGGAAATGTTGCAAATCTCTCCAAAAAAACACTGCTGTTTTCCCACACCTTTGTCCTTGGGCATACATGATTTGTTCCTCTCTAGTTCTTCTACTTTCTTTCAGCTCTCGAGGGATTTAGTCAGGCACTGACCAGCCCCCGTGGCTCTGAGCACAGCAATCATTTCTCCTATTGACAACTACTCAGCACACTCAGACCTAACACCCACAGACCAGCTTATCTGCTTGAAAAATTAGCTCCCCCAAAACTTCTCCAAGAATTAAACATAAACTAGGCAGGGATGGGTTCCCAAAATGAGAGACAGTAATGCCAGCAGGCATTATGGATGTGATACACAGCAGCATTTGAAGATCTGAGAAATAATGTGGAATGATGCTACAGAACAGCAAAAACAGAGTAAGTTTTTTTCATGACTGAGAGAGTCCACACTGTTTGCAGGCCATACACAACATGCAAAGACAACTCAAGAAGCTACAAGCCTCTTCTGAACATCATCTTCTCCCAAGAGGAAGTTCAGCAACCCATACACAGGGACTCAATGCCATAATACATTTATTATGCTCCTAGGGTCAGTCCTAGCCTGCTCGTCATGTTTCTTGGTATATCCGGATATTCCTCCCACACCATAAAAGTGAAGTGCAGACACCCTTATCAGAAATTAACCACAAATCACTGCTGTTATGAAGAGGATGTGTGGCACCCAAAGAAAAGACAGAAGCTAAGTACAGGTTTGGGGAACTGTTCAAATCACTACATCAAGCCTTTTCATTCTTTTTTCTGGTGAAACAGTTTAACCAAGTAACTTCTAATCAGAGCATCGTTCTTATTCACATGGGGATTTCATTATCCTTTCAATAAAATGTGCAGTGACATAGAATGAAAGTACAAAATAAAATTAGAAATAGTCTCAGCAAATGTATGTGTTACACAAAGTAATAATGAAATTGATCAGTGTTGCCACAGGATATCCTTATCTCCTCTATTTAAGCATGGCCATCTTATTCTGTTGCTGATAACAAAATCACAGACAACATTTTAGAGCATTGAAATAAGCAGATGTTGTAATACAGCTGTAGTGCCAGCTCTGGTCAGAAAGTGCAGGTGAAAAAAAATTTCATATTGCAATGGTTCAGAGGTAGGATCAGGCAAGCTGTTAAGCAGTAATAGACTTCCTTGTAGAGATCCTGAAGTGATTTTTTGAATGGACTACACAGATTTTCCATCTGACAATTTGGTCCTTAATGGGCTGTGTTAATATATTAAAAGCCAAAGTCCGAGATGCTTTTGAAAAGAAAAAAACTCAACAAACCAAAGTCCTGATCAAAGATGTATGACTCACTCTGCAATAGGAACACTAATTTTCTCTCTCTTGTAAGTGGTTGAATTGATCTTACTCAAACTGCTAGCAGAAACCAAGCTTGAAATATTTCAGTACACAAAGAAAGTTTTTTTTAAATTTTTGAATTAATGAAAAAAGGGCACAAGTGAAAGTATTTTGCAGACTTTAGTGAAGTATTCTTCTTGCTGTCCCCACACATTCATTAAATTGACTATTAAAGAAAATGAATACTGAACTCTTACATTCAGTTTTAATTTTCCTTAATTCTCCTCTATTTTATTGGAAATTGACATATTCTCACCCTTATTCAAGTACTCTATTTTCAAATGCTTCTAAGCTGTCAGTGTCAGCACCTGACAAGCTGTCTTTGTTCCAACTGTCCATATCTAAATAAATATTCCTCTTCCATTTATCAAAGACATTGCAGTAATAATTGTCTCTACTGAGCACACCTTCAGTTACCCAGAAATGAACAAAAGTAGGAAGGGATGTTTCAACAATGCTTTCCCAATAAATTGTGCTTAGTGCATGTCTGGATGCATACTTCGACTTTTGTCAACCACATGGTAACTGCAAATGCTAGCAAAAAGCATTCTGAGGTTATGCTGTTTCATGAGTCTCTCCAACACTGAATATTTCTGAAATCTGTATTTCAGACTACTTTTTCATATGTCTATCCATTCATGTTTTTTTAAGAAAACTTCATTTTCCACCCTGTGCATATTTTCTCTTACCTCTGGGTCGCTCAATATTGTTTCTTTACCTATTCATAACTGCAAAACCTACAAATTTAGTATAATCAGATTCATACTCTGTTCACTAGTTTTAATTTCCATTATACGCAGCACCTATAAATTTGTCTCATAAACAGCTTGCATAATTTTACTAAGTTAAGCTTACCTGTCAGCATATTTTTTTCAATTTTGAATATTGGTATCATTAAGTACTGTCTCTTGCTGTCAATCTTCATTTACTTTCTATTCCGTGACTTCGAGAGGGTAATTCCTCTGGCTCAATGTCACATAACTTATTTTCCTGAACTACTTCTGATGAATGCTTTTAGGCTCACTTGCTTTCTAAGACACCAACCCTTTCTCTCCACAAACCCCAAACAGCAGAATTATATTACATTGAAGAAACAACAGACTGCAGCTTTGGCTCACCTATATGAACATGCTTGAAATTCTGCTTAGTGGGTGGGCATTGATACTTGATTCTCACTGCAATCACTACAGGGCATCTGGCAATGTCTGCAGCAAAATGCCCAAGGATTTTCTTGCATCAGGTTCTATCACATGCATTGCACAACTGAATCTGAACTTCATGCTTTGTTTCCACTGCTTCTACAGGTAGGCTGTTCCAAAGTCTCAATCTTCTAAATACCTAGAAATCTTTGTGTCTCTATTCATGGCCACTTTTTTCTTCCTCCAACTTATCCATCTTTCAAGAGTAACACGAAAACAGGTCATCATCATTTTCAGTCATATTATTCTAACCTTTTCACTTAGGAGACCTCTGTTCACATCTTCTGCTTCACCAGAAATGCAGACACTATTCTTTATGGAAACATCTCACTCAGCCAAACTTCTATGGTATTAATAGTTCCACATCCCTTTGCTGCAAGTATTGTTGTTGGTTCACCCTGAATCTGCCATTATTCATTTTCTAATACCTGAAGATCACATAAAGCTTTTCGTCTGGTGACCAGATAAAAATTATCATATCATTTTACACTTATTTCCAATGAATAAGCCTTTGATATTATAGTGAAAGTAATATTAATCACTCTTTGCATGATCTTGCTGCTCCTATTAGATCTCATCCCATTACTGTTATTCCTATTATAAAAGACATCCAGCTTTTACTACCTTATAATCTGTTTTGCATTTTACAATACTCCTATAGGTCATGTTACCAACAAACTCCAAAGGAGTATTCCTGGAATATACTGAAAAAAAAACATTAGTAAAGTTGTGCTAAAATCATTCTTTGTGGAATTTCACCTCTATATTTTGTCTCCCCACTGCTTTTTAATGATAACCTTTTGTTATTATCCCTTTAACTAAAGCCTTACTATCTCAGAGTGGCTGCACTAATCCCTAACTGAATCAGTTGTCAAGTGGAACTTCATTTAAAGTTTATGCAATGTCCGACCATAAAAATTTTCTTTGTCAGCAGAAAGAGGTATCAAACAAGCCTTCTACAAAGAGGTATCAAGGCAGATGAGAAAGATCTGCCTTTGGAAAGCCCACCCTGTATATTGATCACACTGTCATACTTCCTTAAATCATTCCTTCTGTGATATTTGTTCTGAATCTCTGTCCACAGTTTAGACCGCATAACTGCTAATCTCTTCCTTTTCTGCTTTATATTGGCAGAGAAATTATTAATTCCATCCAAATTCTCAAGAGGAGTGTAAGAATTCAGCCATTCTCTGCTCATGCCTTGCTCCCTGCATACACAGGGAGCAGATGCAGGAGGGATGCAGAAGGGATTCAGATGGGCATCAGCACTGGTGCAAAGTGGCAGTTCTGCCACTCTGCACCCAGGCAGCTCCATTGCCACAGTGGAAGCAATACTGCCAGTGAGGAAGAGGACTAACACAGCTGCTCTCCAGCAAAGCTCTTCAGCTTGCAGCAGAGTGGTAAAAACAGTTGAAATAACTGGTATTCATTATGCACACAGGGCAAAGGAATGCCCTCATCGCTTACTGGTGAGACAGGCAAACACTTTAATACAGCACCACAGAATAAAAAACATACAAGAAAAGATGTCACTCTTGAGTGCCCCTTGGGAAGAACTTCTGGTGCCGTACATGTGGTCTGAGGATCTGCTAGGCTCTACACTGGCAGAACATCTGTTTATCTTCCATTTTCCTCTCATCATTTTTACTGGTACGAATGGAATTTAAACGGCAATTACTGCTAAAATTATAAGCTCTTTCAGACTGAAGTTCTTGATCGCACAGACCGGGTGTAAGTCAAGAAGAAATACCCCTAGTTCACAAAACAGCTGCTTGACTTGACTAGAAAATAATGTTTCTCCCCTAATTCCCAATTTCATTTAAGACTCTGGTTATAAATCACTGCCAATGGTTGGACTGACTGAAATTCTAATGCTATACTAACTTCTATTGCATAAATGCTACAAAAAAATGTATTTCAGACTAAATCAGTAAATCCCTCAACTCATTCTATTGTCCCTACATACTGATACTTCAGTGTGCATATTACTGCAAAAGGAATACATTTCCATAAACTGTGAAATTAGCAGGAAGAGTTAGAAATGCAGCCTTTCTGATTAAATTATGCTTAGATCCATCGGCACAGAATACATGCTGCCAAAACCAAGAAATTATGGTCAACAAAAGAAGTTATTAAAAAAAACTTCCCCCTTTATCATCATGTTTATCAGCCTTTATATACTTCATAACTATGTTTTTTTTTTTATAAACAACAGGATAGTACCTAAAGGTCAAATCAAAACACTGATTTCACAAACCAAATTCACCAGGAATTGTCATAATAATGGATTACAATACCTTCTTCAATCCCATTTTTTAATTTCTGGTAAAAGAAGCTAAAATATCCTATTTTATTTCACACCTGTGACCCAGGCAAGCTACATGTCTCTGTAATAAAGACCAAAAGAAAAATACTGAACTATTTACAGCAACTGGACTAACTTACTGTGACCAGACTGGTTACTCTGACTAAATTAACATTGTCATGTAGTGATATCACTTTCATAAAAGTACCTATATCTAGAGCTATAAAGATCAACACCTAAAAGGATTTTATGTAACACAAATTTGATGATGAGCACATAGGAAGGGCACAAAGATCCGCATTATCTTTACCCCAAGGTTCATACACCGGGTTACTTCTTTCTATGTTTGCTGTTACAATCCACTGTAACAGCCAACACGCTTAAAATAAAAGGAAAATGTTTTAAAAAGGAAAAGAACTCATTCTGGAATTGCAGTTTCATACAGATGAAGAGCTCACCAGTAGTTTCTAAAAGATGAGGAGCCTAGCCACGGTTTTCCTTCAGATTAGAGTTCCTAAAATCCTTACAAGAGCTCAGGGATGGGAAACAGCGCACTTAAAGAATGGCAGTGAGCTCTGCAAGCTGCCAGTGCAGAGCTGGGTGAAGGGGAGAAGGAACTAGGGTGCTGCCCTGCCTGTTCCCTGGGTCATGACCCTGACTCCCATTCTGAGCACAGAAAATGCTCATGCCAAAAAAGTATTATGCTACCACTTCCACAAAGGTCATCCACAATCTGGTCCCAAGGAATTCATTCTCACTGCTGAGAAAAATGCAACTCTCATTAAGAGTAATGGAAATTGCGCATGTGCTTCAGGACAATTTAAGGCCCTAAAGGAATTGTATCCTCCCTTTACACACACATGTAATTTTCATTAATACCAATTAAATCAATTCAATAAAATTACGGCCAGTTTCCATAGCACAGAATCCCATGCAAAACAACAGCAAGAAGCAACGAGTTTTCTCTTTTTTTTTTTTTTTTAAGCCAGATTTAAATAATCATTTGAATTGACATTTTTAATAAAAAGTAATTGTTTTACTCAAAGCAACAGCAGCTAAAATGGAAATTTCAGGCTCCAATCCAATCAGTGTAAATTGCTCAGGAAGTAGGAAAAAACCTTAAAATTTAAAAAAATATTCCGTTATAATTTCCTTTTGTGGCTCAAGTCCTGCAGGCAGAATGAAGAACATAGGATATGGACAGAACAGATGGATCCTTCTGCCATTTATGTATCTGTATATATTACATTTTTCTTCCAACTTTGTCTAGCTTTAATTAATATGTGCATTAAAATTATTATGTTCCTCGCATATCAATCTAAATAAAAATAGAAAGAAAATTTAAATATAACTGCAGTAGATGCTTCATATTACATTTTCTAATGTACTGGTGAAGGTGAAAGAATGATGTTTGAGAGCAGTCTCACATTTTTGCGAGCTGGGAGCATACAGCTTTATGTTCAAAGACGTGATTCTAAGTATTGAATTATTTTAACAACCTCTGAATTTCAGTGCACACAAGCTGTCCCTTTTGGTATCACCTTCAAGAACAAAGCACGAGATAAGAGGAGAATGTGACTGTATAAAAGTTGTTTTTAAGTAATTTCTGTGTTTTGCTGATTTCACTGCAAGCATATAGCAGGCTGGTGCCCAGTGCACCCCAGAAGAGCCTTTGCAGCAACATTTGCCCCCTCCTCCCCCACCCCAAACCTGAGCAGTAGGTCCTGAGAGCCCCCTTCTGCCAAAGATATTGCAAGGTAACCCTGCTGTGGGTGCTTGCACTGTCTCTGAACCCACAGCATCCCAACAGTCCCTGTTTCCAGCCACTGGTATGTATGCAATAGAAAAAAATTAGGAAAGGAAATCCAGGTCATGTGTCACACACAAATAAACATATAGGTACCATAGGATAAGTTCTGTGAGAGGTGTCACAAAAATGAGTTCCTAAACTGAATATCAAAATTAAAATACATTAGGTTCAACAGGAGAAAAACACAGTAAAAGTAACTTTCAAATTAAAAAACCTGCATGGTTTTTTTCCTATTCCTGCTCATAATAAACATATATACTGCACATGAAGGGTAAATTCAAATATTTAAATATTTATCAAGAAAATACATGTGCTTGGGGGGGGAGGGATGTTTTATATCTGATTTTGAGAACAAGTAAGTTTTAAAAGGTAAATCTAATGCAATGTAATAAAACTGCAAAGTATGTTCTGACCTTCTACTCTTCCCTGCAACACTTACACACACATATATACACACTTTAATAATACATACCCCAGTGGAGTACAACTGACCCCAGTAAATCCTGCTGTTTCCCCAAGTGTGGAATTAAAAGCTTCATGATCAGAGTGAGAGAACACATTTGTTTCCATTCTTGTGATATCATTTTCCCCCCTCAGACTAGTGTAACCACTGAAGCCCATGATACTCCACACAGCTGACTCAACTGCATATGTTAAAAAATTTACAGACACTGAAATAAAATCTATTTCTCAAAAAAAGAGGCTTACATTTTTTCCCTGAAATAAGCTAGTAGAACACTGTAGAAGGAAAACCAGACTTTTTAAAGCAATAGTTTCAATACTACATACATTCAATTAAACCAAACAAAAAAAATTAATGTTATTTTATAAGTACAAAAAAATAGCCAAACCAAAGAGTCCAGGAAAATTGTGATATTAAAGGCATATGACTTTGGATAATACATTTTTGCTGAAACAGAATTTTCACATCATAATTCTGAAGAAGATAGCTTATCCACCTAATCTAGTTTGTTTAGACAATAGAAAAGTAATTTAGAAAACCATGGCATATGTGTAGAAATATATGAAAACCAAACAACATACATATGCTTTTGTTTGTAGCATCAAAGAGCAATCATATTTGAGAAAAAATCACACATATGCATTTCGTCTCTGCAAAAGAGCTGGAATTTTCCTTCTGTCTATGTGAGAAAAATAGTCTTGAAAAGAATTTTGGATCTCAAAAGTCAAAATTATGATGACTTGAGTAAATAATATTTGTACTTTGGTCACTGGTCTCCTATCCTCCTCCCACTTCAATAGCCTGCTGCTACACTGGGCCAACTGATTTTCTTACCCCTCTCATTGCACTTGTTTCCCCTTTTTTTCCCTTTTGTGTATCTTCTTCTCCATCACTCTCCTTCAGGCTTAGCATGTCTTTTGCTCCTCATTTTAAGTCATAGCTTTCTAGCTTTCAAACATCTAACTCCATGATTTTCCAGAATATACTAATATGTAGTACCCTTAGACATCTGTATTTCAGGATCTTCAGTCTTTTATGCTTCTAATTCTTCCACAGCACCAAATACTCCTCAAACTGCCTAGGTCACAAGATGGTGATGTTGGTACAATGTACTTCCAAAAACACTGTTTTCTGGAAATGCATTTTAATATCAGTTTGCATTTCTAAGCAGTGGGAACAGACTTGGCCACTTCTGCAATATTTGGCGGTTTGGGCTTTTTTCCTAGCTAATATGCTATTTCACAGGGGAAAGCAGTACTACACATATAAATAATTTGCAGGGAAGGAGGGTACCTCACTGGACTGGGCACTAAAAGGGCAGCCAGGAACTAGGCTCAGTCTCAGTTCTGTCACTCATATGCTGTTCAACCTAAGAAAAGTCATATTTTGAGTAGTATGCAGACAAATTTGTAAAGATTATAACTTAGGGAGGATAGGTGGACATTGTTTCTGTACAGTGATAACCTTCATATTCCTTAGCTGCCGCTCCAGTAAAGAAAAATGTCACAGTTGAGTCTTCTGGCTTTCAGACAGTATTGTCAAAACAAAAGCAATTATAGCTTGTGTGACATGCTCTTACTGGGACTCGATATATTGGGAATGCCACTTCATTCCTCTCACTGTTTAATTTTTCGGTACTGATATTCTTAAGGAGTTAACATGATCAACAAAAGTAACCTGTTCTGGCTTCTTTTTCAGTGCTATTGAATTGCTTCATTTGCTTGCATTCTGTTAGCACAGCAAGGAAATGACATTCATTGCTCTGTCAAAGGTGACAGTGCCAAGAGATCTGGAAGCAGGCTTACCTGGGAAGACCTAAGTCTTTCAGCAGAAGAAGGCTTCTCTTTGACAGGCCTGAACACCCACCTGCAGGTAGTCTCCCACCTGAGTTGTGCTGAGATACATTCCTCCACCACAGAAGCTTTTTTTCAGGCACAGACTCTTGGGATTTTGCCACAAACCTCTCATGCATTCCACTTTCTAGCATCAACTATTTCCAGAACCTGCCAGGGCTCGTCTCAGAAAACCAGAGAAGTGACTCCAGAAAGGAAGCTCCCTTCACCTCAGGACCTCGGGCACAGGCCTGGACTGCTGCCATCTGAGACACTGTTTCTCAGGCTGGGCATAGGATCCCATACAGGAGACCTTCTGAAACTCCCAAAGGCTTGGTGTCCTTATGGAGAAGGTATAGGGCAGCTGTGGTGTGTACATCAGTAACCATCAGTGCTTTCCTCATGATCTGTCACGTATCACAATGGGGCTTCACTCACCACAACAGTCTCAGCAACACCTTGCTATAGGAGGAGCAGGTAGGGGCCTCTCCAACCTAAAGATTTGTGCTTTGCCTGAAAGACTTCATATGCAAATTCTGTGATCCAGAATAATTTTATTACCTACAGTTAACTCTGAAATAGTTCACTGTGTTATGGCCAGTAGATTCTGGCTTTAACATCCCAGAGGTTAAAAAAAAAACAACAACCAACCATCAATCAACAAACTCATTCTCACCTTTTCTCAACCTCTAGACAAATTATTTTGGTAGAAAACTGAGAAGAATCCCTGGTACTGAAAGAATAAAGCTGCTGCACCTCTGAGATCTCCAAAGAATGAAGCAATCTATTGTGCTCTTCTTTTCTGTAACAGCCAAACCTAAGGATATTCCAGGCCTGTGAAAGCAGCTTCTTTTCCTTCTTTATTCAAACCATGAAGGAAGAAACCATACCTGGCCCAGAGCTGAAGACAGTAATATGCCTTGAAAAAAATTTCAGTTTTGAAGCTAGACTAAAAAAGATAGCAATAAGCAAAACTGAAGATGTGGCTTTTATATCCTTCAATGGGTTCTAGAATTTTTGGTGGTATACGTCAGGAGAGCAAAGCTGCTTTCTACAGAGAGTAACCTACTTCCTAAATAAAATGTGCATAATAAACTGGATAGAATCAGAATGCCCACAGATGAATGGCACCTACAAATGGGATATATTCCCCAAGAATTATATCAATACTACTAAAACTTATTATTTATCTCAACAAAAATGCAACAACAAGGCCAAAATGCACACAATTCCAAGGAATGAGAATGAGAAAATATATTTTTTGTTTCCACAGGAGAATCCATATCAACACCCATTTTTAAATAATAAAAAGCCACATATATCTTCATTCCCCTATGAATAGCAAATATTACTTGGATTGACAATGAAATTACAAAATGGCATACTGAAATGATGGGCCAGATCCACCCCACAATTATACCTTTGTATGCTTGTCACACAACTGAAAAATTAACCTTTTAATCTTTAGGTTCATCCACTCTGGCTCATGATAGAAAATAGCCTAATACATATATTTAGTAAAAACAAAACAAAAAAAAATTCACTCCTTATTTAGATGAAAAAGGAAGATGAAAAACAGCTTCAAATCTTTGAATAAAGAAGATGACCTCAAGCAATATCTCCCAGTTACTGTACTTGCAATCAGAGACGATTGAAGACTACTCTGTAAAAGATGCACACAAAAAAACCTGAACCTCAAACACCTTTCGTGCACTTCACTTACTATTCCTCAGCTCTCAGAGATCTAAAAAGATTTATCATGCTAAATTCCCTGTAGATGATAGGCAGCCAAACATTTAAATGTGACATCCAGAAAGGTAATTTGTCCTTATAAGGAGAGTCCACATCCCTAAGCGTTCAAGCTGTCATCTTATACTTTTAAACACTTAGGGTTTTCGGATGAGCAGTGATAATTTTTAACAAAGCAGAGAGGTCTCAATTTGCAAATTGAGTAACTCATCGAATAAGAAAGTTGGATTTGTAATAGAGTCTGACAGATGTCTGCACCACGACATGACAGTGACAAAGTGCCTCTGAAATTTTCTCTTCAAAGATGAAGTTTCAGCTTGCCTCCTTTCACCTCTAGGAATCCAAATAATATTTTTTGATTATACAGGTGAAAAGAAATTTGGTTTCAGCTACTATCCATTTACATCCAGCAAATAAGTTATGATTATAACACCACACTCTGATCATGAGAAGCTCCAGCAATAACAATATTGCAGCACAGAGTGCCTGGTAGTACAGGGACATGGCAGGAAAAAAAATATAAAAAATAGCTCTGGAGGAAGCTAATTTCTCAAGCGCAAAATTAATTTCTGAAATTTAAGATATTATTTTAATGTCTTGTAAAAAAACACATTTGCAGATTTCTTTGAATTTCACCTTAATAAGGATATGGCTTAATAGGAAATTTATGTTAATCGTATTCAACTGTATCAACATGAACTGAGAGCTCAGAAGCAATACAACAGGAATTTGTCCCAGAGAGCCTGTCCAAATAGGTTAATACTCTGCTAACAAGCACTGTGGTCGAAGAAAGCTGTCATTAGTATTATTTCATAGTGTTTCCACATGCAGGAATCACTCTAATTCTTAAAAATTTCCAATATGCTACTGAGAAGGAATACTTATGGCTCCATTTAATGAATGCAAATAATGGGGGAGGGGGAAAGGTCAATCATCTCCCAGTGGCAGCAGATGTACTACTAGAGCAACCACTTGGTTTAAGACACAAGAACAAGTGAGGAAGAGCTTTACAGCAGGTTGTCCCCTCAGCCTGAGCATCACAGCAGGAGAGGAAAACAAAAAAGGGTGAAGTTTAGGGAGTTTCCAGAAAACAAGCATTTTGATAGGAGTGAACAGGTGAGAGATCCTCAGTCCATTAGTTCTTCCTTGAGGAAGGCTGTTGTTCTGGTAAGAATTTGAACTTGAATCCTACACCAAAAAGCTCAGTCCTAGCACGGCATCAATTCATAATTGTCTCAAATTAATTCATATGAAAATTACTCACGAAGATTGATCACATACACACTGTTAACACTTAATAAAATGGCCATTTTTCACTCAAGTAGGCATAACCTCTATGGAATTCTGTGTCTTAAGCTTCAGCCTAACCAAATATGTAAATACTGGTGTCTGACACTGCCTGTAAGAGACATGATAGGTCCTTAACTACTGGAATAAGACTGAAGGCCTTACCAATTCAGATATTCAACTCCTTTTGAAGGATACATAGATGGAAAAAGTTAATAACAAGTGGCAGCACAGTATTCTTCAGAAGATTTCACTATCTTCTTAGGGCATGCCTCTTTTAATTGTGCACAAATTCATATAATCTTGGAGATCTGGAATCATAAGGGCACTCATACAACTCGGAGAAACACTGCAGAGTCAGACCCTTTGGGTGAAAATATAACAGCAAATGCATCAAAAAAATGTCAGTATGGCCTACTCTTTTAATTTATACATACATGCATATATATATATATATATATATATATATATATATATAAAATGGATTTGTAGAAAAGTATTTAAACATTTAGTGGCTAACAAAAGCACCTTTACTGAAAACAAGGGGAAAACTACCCCAGACTCAAATCTTAAACTTGTGCTAATTATGGTGGAGCTAAAACACTGTGAAACTGGCCAAGAGTTTGGAAGAATGATTGCAACAAAACGGTGAATCAAGTATATACCAGCTTTAAATTGGAGTTCAGAAAAGCAATTCCCTCTGAACAAGTTATTCTGTATCTGGAGCTACAAGTCCTTCTCAGAAGCAGTTTCTGGAAACTTGCGGGGGCAGCACCCAGGCCAAAATGAATACACCTAGCAAGTCCTACAAACTGGTTCTTAAAAGATTTACTTCCCACAAGAGCAGCAGCTGCCATAATCTCCCCTTGGGTTCTCCTACTGCAGACAGTGGCTGATGAGGGAAAGTTAAATGATTACTAACCAATACGACCAGCTGGTAATATTAGTAAATGATAAGACTACATCTTTATGCACCATTTCAGTCAAACATATCATGTTCTTGTTAGCTCAGATTGTTACTAAATAACATTAATAAATGAAATCATGCCATTTCTGCCCTCCTCCCACTCCATCCACCTATTACTTCTAATAGACTCATACCCTTGCAAAATAGCAAAAAATGTATTTAGAATGAATAATGCCTAAAAAAACCCGTAAGACTGATATCAGGAATTAAGAGATGTTTTCCAGAATGTGCATATTTTATGACAAACTCATATGATGTGTAAATTCAAGGGATAAAAACCTGGTAATACAGTGAGACTGTACTGAAGTATAGAAGCATTTTAGTTTTCAATGTCTCAAAAATAAGATCAGTAAAACTAGTTAAGGAAGTTATGTGAAGGCTAAGAAACTAAGCTAAGGAAACTTGGATGATTAGTGCTATATAAATTCATCCATCTTAAACTCTCTGGCTGTAAATAACATAAAGACAGTAAACATTACTCTGTGTCTCCTGAGATGATGAGCTACTTTGTCTTCCACCGTAGGAATTTTTTCTGTCCCAGCTGCAGCAGAAGACATTTGCTACCTGGAAGAACTGTCAATCCCACACATCCATTTTATGTATCTGTTACTGAAGAACTGATGCACTGATGAAGAAAACAGGTGAAACTCTGTGTGTTGTTAGAGATCTAAACACGTCAGCATGTAACATGAAGACTGTTTCAGTTCACAGCCATGTAATTGCTTTGCCAATACACCAGTAGTAAAATAGTTGAAGAAATTTGTCAAGAGAATTGCAGAGCATCTCAGTCAATTTCTAGCCCACTTAGAAATATCCTTTAAGGCACTGAAAATTCAGTCAGACATGCAAGAGACCAAAGTTATTGCACAGTCATGAATAGGATATCCATGTAATCACAAAACCAGGATCCCCACAATCATTAATGACTTTCTGGTATAGTTGAAAATAATCCCTGCCTACCCCTTCTCCCCCCAACAAGAACAAAACAAACAAATAAAAACCAAGCAAAAACCAAACAAACACCAAGAAACTGCTAATGCTTTTCCAAGGAGATGTTTCCATTTTTTTTTTTTTGTTTGGGTTTAGGTTTTTTTTGGCAATGTGTCAATACCAGACAGATAAGCGGAAATGTCACTGGCTTCTCTGCCTCTCAAGGACAAGCCTCAACAGGCTAGGGCCAGCCTCACTTCTGGAATGGGATGGTACACCAGTGCAGGGCTTTTTAACTTGCATTAGCAGTAATACTTATGTTCTGCTATTGAAAAAGTGGCTGTGCTTATGTTATTGGGCACTTGATCAATAAATTGGCAGTCTCCACAGGTTGTTATGATTCACATTTTCCATCTGTCCACCAACAAGGGCTCTTTTTCACTAGAAAAGTTATTCTCCAGCTCCGAACTTTATATTCATGCCCGAGTTTGATTTTATAATCAAAGAATAAGACAGCAACCATTATTCTTTTCTTGAAAGAATTCAAACATGGTCTCACAGAACTAGATACAAAATGACTAAATGAAGAAAACACTCCTGAGTCCTGCCTACAGGTAAAAGCAAGATAAACCCACATTTACATTAACTGGTAAAAATGTAATTTTGATTTAGAACCCATAAATACACTTCAAACAGATAGCTTCTCATTTGAGGACAGAGACTACACAAATCTGTTCAGTCCAAGCATGAAACCCTAATTTAGCTAAAAGACAAGCATAACTGCTTCACATGAATTGTTCTTTTCTTAAAGTTCAGGGTGCCCTGTACTGCTCACCACTATCTTCTGTACTGGATTGTTTACTCCTGAAGATCTGCCAAGCTTTTACCATACTTTTCAGGGGTGAAAAGAACCATTCTGGTATAAAACTCATGGAAGCCATGCAGGTTGTAAGAATACCCACCCATTCAGCTCTCCACCCTGGTGGTGCTCATACCATGATGAGAGCCTATTCCCTCACACAATTTATCTGGCTTTAAAAGATACCATTTCCTGTTCAACCCTTTTACTCAATAAAGTCAGTCCCACAGTCTGTACCTCTTTTCTACACATACTTCTAGTCACAGGGAACAATCTGCTGATCTTGGATCCTGAAAACAAATGGACAAGGCTCAGCTGAGTCAACATAATCCGCTATAGCAGTAAGATATTAAATTAAATACCACCTGCTCTAGATCCATCCTTCAAATACAGAAGTGAGCTGAGATGATTCACCTGGTATAAAGTCCCAAAGTTCCTTCCTAAGGACCAGCTCAATGAAAAGAGCAGCCTTTGCACTGCAAGGGCAAAGGAACGACAATCGTGCCCTCAGGGCATTCATGCAATGGCTGCCCACACAACCTTAATCCTCCTCTCCTGTACGCTTGTCTTGTTTAAACTACAATCCTAATCAGTTTCCATTGTCATGTTTACCTTTTTTAAAATCTCCTTTTCAACACTTTTCTACACTGAATATTCATATTTTGCATTGTTTCAGATGTTTTCATTTACATATTTCTAGAGCACCTAATTTTATCTCTTGCTCATATTTCCAACCTCTTTCTGTCCTTCTGTATTATAACCTTCTCTGTATTTGTTGTTATATCCTGATTTTATGACCATCTGTGAATGTAATTAATGTAGCATTCAATCTTCCTCCTACATCCCTAGTAAATATGTAAGATTTAACTTGTACTGCAGATTCTAGAAGCACTTAGTTGCCACATTCCTTAAAATCAGTGGTTTAGCACTTTACTGTACCTACAATTACCTTTAATTCAACAACTTTCACATGGAGCAGGATAAACCAAATTTTGTGAGGTATAGCACTTAATTAGTTCTTAAAAGTTTACATTACATAAAACATTACTGCATGAAAATCTTTAAAAAAAACGTTTTCTAGTATGACTTACTTTGTTTATTGTTCATGGCTCTTTACCCTTACTACTATTGTTCCAGTATCTATCCCATTACTCTCCTGTACTACGATAAGAAGTTACACAAGGACAGGTCTCACACACACACTTCATATCCAGTCAGCTGTTAGAGACTGAATTTATCTTGGAGGTGCCAAAGAAAAATGCAGGATCAACTATGTACAGCCACAAAGAAACAGAGTGCCCCTCTCAACTGAACAGATACTCTCCATAGAAAGAAATACGCAACTGATTGCAATACAACACTGTATGATACAATATAATGTTCATTCATTTTGTTCAAGGACAGTTGTGGCAGTGAGGGTGCAAGAGAGGATGTATACCAAATCAACTATTTTCTGCATCTGTACCTCTCTTTCTTAGAAACTTCTACAGCCTTTCTGACCACTACTGCAGGCAGTGTGTGATAGATTGGCATTGATTTTTTTAACTAGTGCTTTAAAACCACAACACAACACCAGCTGGTTGCTCCTCAGCCCTATGGAGCTCACAGACTATTTGAGCACAGCTCCCATCCTGGAATCTGGTCTGATGTGAGATAGCGCAGGGAACTGCAGCTAGCGCAGACTGGATAGAGCAAAGCCGACGATTATGAAGGCTGACTCCACTGATTCACCCTGAGTGTGAGCTTCACACTTATGCCTAGAGATGCTACCTGGAACAGAAGCTAGACAGAATTAAAGGAATAAAACAGGTATTTATTAAAAGGCCTTCAAAAGATACACCTTGGGCAGCACAAGAGTCCAGATGAGGCTACACCCATGATGGACAACAGTGAGATTTCACACTTTTATAGGTTTTGGTCCATTTACGTATTGGGGTTAATTGTCCAATTACAGCTTCAGGGTATGAAGTCACATCCTCCAAGACTGCTCTCCTCAATTTGCTGTTGTTTATACTTTTTGGGCCTGAAGTTGCAACAGTGTCCTTGGTTCTCTAGCTGGAAAAGAATTGTTTTGTCTAATTAAACTTTGAGGAGATCTTGCTAACACTTATGTCCTAGTTTAGGGCAAATTAGGGAGGAAAACTCCAAATGGGGATTTCCTCAATTTCCTCCCCACCAACTGATCCAGGAAAGGGAAGGAAAAAAAAAAAAAAAAAAAAAAAAAAAAAAAAAATTCTTGGAGAGAAGTGGAAAAAGCTGTTTATATAACAGAAATTGAATAATATTAAATAATAAAACCTCTTGCTGTTTGATGGGATGGCAAGTCTAGGAAGAAAAGTCCTTTTCATGTGGTGTAGCTCGGCTCGCTCAGGTTCTTATCAGTCCCTCCGGCGCTGGAAAAGTGCCGAGGCCCAGGCCCCGGTGGGCCACAGGCCTGAGCTCCTGGGGTTTGGCTGGGTGTTCAGTCCAGAGCAGGCTTGCACAGATCCAAGAGAAAAAAGGAGGGGAAAAAAAAACAAAGGTCCAGGGAACTCCTCTGTCTCAGCTAGCTAAAACTAACTAAAAGCCAGAGAGAAGCTCTGTCCCGCTGTCTGTCTGTGCTGCAGACACCACAGTCCAGGAGTGGGATGTGTGGGAGTGATGTTTTCCTTAACACACTGCGTGCTTCTTCTTCCCCCTCTCTTGCTCTCAAAGCCAGTCTTAAAGGTGCAGAACTTAATATATAACATAAACCAGACGATGGGGGATACCAGTATCATAAAGTCACCCCAGGACAACTTAATATGAAGTTCAGAGTTATATAACAATGCAGTACAGAATCTGGAAAATATGAAAGGTAAAACCTAAGGCATTAACACCAGCATTGCATCCTAGCACAGTCAGAACTTCAGGGTCTCCCAACTGCAACTCTTGTAAACGTTGCAATCCTGCAATCTGGCCCTACTCAATAATGTACCATAGGCCTTGGTCATGTAAGTTTGGTCGTACCTGAACTACAGATTTTGGTTGGTTCCCCAGAAAAATTTCCTTCTCCTCTAATCCCATCACATCACAATAGGGCAAGCAAGGATAATAGGGCCCACACAGCTGTTCTTTTACACAGATTTACTCAATAGCTTCATGTAGTAGTAAAACGTTCTTTCTACTCCTCCACTTCTTTCAACAGCGTATCTTCCTTGCACCTCCTTCTGTGAAATTTCTAGAAGAAATGCAGAAAGGGAAGGAGTACAGGTCTAGAATTCAATTCTGGTGGGAAATGTGGTGTGATGCTGCTAGTGCACCACAGAGGAATAGAGTAGGGAGAGCTCAGTCAGGAATGGGAAGGGAGAGGACAGCACAGTTTGGCTCAATGACTCATTCCTCTGACTACATCCAATTTCTCCTAATGTGAGAGTCAGTGCAGAGCAGATTGACCTCCCATCCCTGATGCAACCAGTCAGCTTTGTGGCTCTAGCTAAGCAGTTCTCCGAGAAGGAGAAAAAAGGACCCAGGGGACAGGACTAAACATGGAAAGATGTCCGATTACCGTTGCCTTATCAATAAGCCTAAATTATACCTAGAGAAGGTAAATGGAAGCCAGATTATTGTCCAGAATCTCTGAAGCCAGCAATATTATAGTTCAGACAAATTGCTATTACAAATATAGAAACTGAAATATATAGAGGTACACAACTTCAATAAACTCTTAAATTGATAGTGAAGTCATTCTGACAGGAAGTCACCGGGATAACTACTTTTCCTCTGACAAATTTCCAATCCATGTCTAAAACTATGTGCTCTCAATAAACCTACATTTCCTAAATTTAACCAAGCCTCGTATTTCAGCACGTGCAGGTATGTGGTAGAATAAGCACCATGGATGTTGCAGAACTGTCCTCTTGAAAGTTACTTACAGAAATAAGTTACATAGGCATCTATGAAAGAATATTTTGATTGTAGCAATGTGTTTGGAAATAATACTTATGTCTGCATATAAATTGTGTTTGGGAGAAGGTACTAGATGATCACTAGCATTTTCTTCCAGGTCCACCTCTTAAAAGGCTTTCATAGATGTTCATATTAGGAAACAGTTGAACCAATTACTACGACCATTTTTGCAAAGTTCAGTTCATTACAAGCATCACCTATAATCCTTAACCTGAGGCACCAGGAATGGAACATGGTCCTTAGCAATTTTTCTGCTTATTTACAATGCCCAAACTTCTGTTTACTCAGATCCCAGTGTACAATACCCAAGTTAAAACTGACGTGCCAAGACTCTTCATATAAACTAATTCCTTATTCTGTAGTTACCTTATTAACGAATCTAAACTTCTACTTAGGTTATGTAACATAAACAGTTATTCTAAAAAAACTCTGGATTTAAAGTACTTTGTGTTTGGTCTGGCCTTAAAAAGTAATTGACTTCTAGAAATATTTTACTCATGATTAGCAAAAAGCTATCGTCAAAGTCTACATTTAAAGCTTCTGATCAACTTAAAGAGACCAACAAAAATAGAAACAATCAAAATACTATATAATTTCCTGCTAAAATATTTGATATCTAGGAAATTTTCAAAATTCTCCTATGTCAAGAAACATATTTTTAGAAGAAATCAGAATGAATAATAATTTTAATTTGCCTTTAAACTACATTCTAATTCTGTCTGTCTTCAAAATAAAATCTTGGTAATTAAATAATCTACAACAGATCTACAAAAGAACAGAACTGTAATATCTGGGACAAGTGATCATGGCAGAATTCTAAACACTGAGGCAGTACAGTTTGCAATCAGAAAATGTTTGTAGTAAATTTTCTGTACAAAAAAAGTTTATATTTAATGAAACAAGCACAAAATGAAACTTACCTACAAAGGGTAGAAAACTTACTGCCCGGAACTTATGCTCTGAAAGCAATGAAAAAAGCTAAAAGCAACCAGTTTCATGTCAGTCTATCAGAAAGACCACAGAAAAATTAATGTGTAGCAGGAGAGGTGTCAAGGCATAATCAGTGCACATTTAGGAAGGAAAGCAAGAATCAAAAGCTTAAACTGCTGAAAGGGCATCTGCCACGTGAGGTTTATGTCTTTACTAACTTTCCCCTACAAAATAATGTGGAAGATCTATTACATCATGAATTATGATACTATCTGTGAATTAGATTGCTGATGTACCAGACAACATGGGAGTAAACAGCACAGTGGGAATACGACCGCTTAAGCAGCTACACAGGTCCAGTAGTAAAACAAATCTTCAGGCCAACAAAAAAAATACCACACACATACATGCACACACACACGGAGCAAAGGGAATCTAGTTTTGATATTAATGGATTTTTCAGAACCTGCAAACTGTTGGAGGAAAATCATCTCAAAATTTGTTTGGTGAACTAATAGCTGTTTTATAGGGAAGATAAACGTAAGGAGGCTGAGCACGATAATAGACGGCACCATCTAAAAGAGATACATGTAAAGAGTATTAGGATGAAAAAACCCAACATCATTTAATGCAAGGACTAGTGCCTTTAATCCAACAAAGAGATCATATCCTAAGGGATGATATCAAGCATTCATCAAAAAACAGACTCATAAATATTTTCGGAAGCTGCTGTCTATGTTAGAGAAAATGCATCAGAGATTTTCAGCAGCTGATGTGAATTGCATTTTTATAGCTTTTTTTTTCACTAGCAGTATCCCAAAGAAGAATATTTGTAAAACTGTTCACAACCTCCCTACATACTGCAGGTTATATATAGAATCCTACCTCTGAATCTGTGAGAAGTCCATTCACAGACACAAGGACGCAGCAATACATCACTGTACAAGTGTACATTCAACTTGTTTATCAGCAAAGCACCAAAATTCAGTGTCCATTCTGTTTAATGTTTCAGTGTTAACTCAGGGAAGAAAACAACCCTTCATTGTACCAGCTGCCATCATCCTACATTTGCATGATGACCTGAACTCTGCTGGTACATTTATAGTAGAAAACAACAACTTATATTTTTATAACTTTTTTTTTTTTTTTTTAAAGTTAAAGCAACATTTCAGAACAGAAGAACATTATACTAGGTGAACAAGAATTAGATCATGTTAAGGTTCTATAACTGGGAATAATCTGAAACTACACAATAGTTTAAAGTGGAAGAAATCTCTCTAAGAGTTATCTTCCCTAAACCTGAGGAGATACAGTGGTGCACCTAGAAGACTGATGTTCTCTTTTCACTCTTCCAAAAGCCACAACAACCATTCCCAACCCTGACCCTTTTAAATAAATTAATAAATAAATAAATAAATTAATTAATTAATTAATTAATTAGACCTTCATTTCCCATCTCCCTCTCTTTTCTTTGGTAATGTATATGCCCTCATCAGAAGTGCAGTCCCTCTTCCTATGTTTTTTAAATCACACTGATGAAAACAGGGCAACTACAGCAAGTGTGCATAGCAGGCAGTTTCTAACAGGTCATATCTTCACTGCATTAATCCAGGGACAGCTGCAGTATATCATTATAGCTGTGTTGATGACATACCTATTTTTTAAAATATTTGTAAGATATAGTAGACATATTTAATGAAAAATGTATGCCACTATCGTTTCCTTTTACTAACTTCAAACTACAGAATTCAGTTTCTAGCTGAAGAATGTTTGCCTCCTGAATGATGATCTAATGACCTTTTGCATCACCTTAAAAAAGTAGCATGTATAATTTTGCTGCATTTGATCTATTTTCATTTTAAAAAAGCAAGAACAAAGTCAACTACAAAAAAGCATATAAAGTAAAACACTAAACTATATCCTGAAGTATCTGTCATTTGCTGTAGTCACAGTAAGCCCATTCCTGTAAGTCCATGTCCAACTCAGTATTTTTGGGGGGAAAGGAGGTTTGTTACTTTGTTTGTTTTGGTTTTTGGAAATGGACTGGTTCACCTGTGTGGCAACACTTGATGCAAGGCTAGTGTCCTTCCAAATCTTATATAACCAAGTCAAGTGACCATTTGGGGCTAAGAATTACACCAGTTTTCAGCTGAAAGGAATGTTCCTCACTGTGCTCTCTCAGGAAAATAAGGTAATGATCCACAAAGACAGCAATAGTAAATACTGACCCAAAGAATGTAGAACAGCTAAGAACTGTATTCTAAAAGGGACACCAAGGCACAGAAAGATATAATTCATGACACATATTACTAGCACATGCATGCCTGCAGAAAAAAAACAGATAGAAAATCAGAGAATTTTAGATGTATTTTTTGATAAATGTTATCTCTGAAACTAACAAAGTACCTGAAAAAAGACATGCACTAAAATGCTGTCCAATAAAATAATATTTTGAATTTATATATACTTTCCTATTTTGCAAGAACAGCAGTTGATAAGGCAACGGATAGGGATTTCCAGCTTTATAGAAAGTAGTTTGATTCAGCATTATCAGGTCCTCATATTTACAGGGCTTCTTTTCATTCTCAAGACATGGTCACATTAGTGTTACAGGAAAAAAATCAGTCATAAGAAAATTAATGATAATGTTCTTTGTGGGATTTCTCTTTTTTTTTCCTTTAAGTGTATGAGAAAGCAGAATCACAAAAGCTACTCAAAAAAGTCCCCTGAACTTCCACTGCTTTTCCCAGTAAGTGCAAAATAACAGGAACAGAATAACACTATAATAACTAAATAGGCTAACCAGAGAACCTCTGTCCACAAAACAAAATCACTGTAATAAATTGACAGCAAATGGGTTGGTGATGTAGAGAGCCTGGCCCCCTCTGCTGTCTATTTTGTGCTTCTTCTAAAATCCTTCTACTAAACCTGCAGACTTAAAGAATAACAATTTTGTATATCTTAATGTCTTCCTCTGACTTTGATGCTGACAGATAACCCTGACAGCTCCTACAGGGACTGATAGATTGACATGCTACACCTGGAAAAGATGGGATTTAGAAAGGAAAACAAGACCTTAAGAGGTTAAAAATCATCACCCGTCTTTATATATATGTAATTTGGAATCATAAGCTTGTACAAAAAATGACAAATTCCTTTTGGTGACTAAACACTGTATCTGGGAGATACAATGTAGATATACATATCTACAGGCATATCATCAAGGCATTTAATATCTGACTTAAAAGTAAAAAATACAAAGTACATTCTAAATGTACTGTCTATAAAAATGAACTTTTTCAATATGTAAGTTATATTGTGGTCAAAAATGCAAAGTAGCATAACTTCTATATGCTTTAAATATAATGATTTGTTACTGCACTGAAATTCATCCTGAAAGGGTTCTACTGTAAAATGAAGTATCTTCATTACTGTTAAAGGCTTATCATGCTCCCTTAAAACTTCTTACATAGAAGGTCAGAATATTGCAGGAACAAGGAAGAAAATACATGAGGCATTTGCATGGCTTTGCCCCTTATTAACCATGCCCCATATTCTTTTTTTAAATCCCATGCTATTGAGACACACAACATTCTCCTCTGACCCACATCAATACAAACTTTAGTCTCTTGCTCAGTCCACTAGATTCCTCTTTCTATGTTTGCCTAGAGCAGCCTGCTTATGCACAGTAACAAAGCAATACAGACATACACCATTGGGGTTAGAGCATTTCTTAAAACTGCCTGCGTAAAATTCATCACAGAATACAATACTAAAAACAATACTCATTAAAGCCAGAGCAAACCTCAATGAACTAAAAAAAAAAATATTTGCATTAGACATCAAATTTATACTTCTCAACAACTAAGCTAGAGAAATAAGTCAAGCCCAAATGAAAAATAAAACCTTTGATAGCCAGTCCATATTGTATATGAGTACTTGGTCTGAACTCTGCCAAGGCTGAGTCTTCACAAAAACCTTCCACAGAAAACAGAATTTAATTAGGACCATTCTCTGGTCCTAAACACAAACGGAAAGAGCTGCTGTCAGAGTGAAGCTGAACCTAACCTGAAAATAAAACTAAGAGTCTACTGAATTGACTTCATATACAGCTCTGTTTTCAGCTCAGGTACAGAGAAATCGAGGAAAAAAGGAATCCTCTACACCATTTGCAAGGAATTCCCTTCCCCATCAATAGTTTGGTGACTCTCCAGATCTTAACACTTCTGTTAGATCCATAAGAGCTTCTGTCCCTAGCCTGATCAGAAGAGAAAAGTTTGGAGAAAGATCTTCACTTTCTCTCCCCCAGCATTCCTGTCCTTCAGATTAGCATTTTAAACGTACATCAAATTTCTTTCCTTCCAAGAGTGACAGCCACAATAGTTTTATCACATCATTCCAATAAAAGAAAAAATCATCATAATTCTATTTGCAACACTTCACAAGCTCTCATCAACACCTGCGAAGAAAGTGTTACTACACTCACATCCTAAGTGGAAAGAAAATCAAACACAAAGAAGATATAACTGCCCAAGCCACTCAGGGGCCACTGCCCCTGGTGTTGAAATCACAACTACAGTCCTTTGCTGCAGGAAGTCCCTGAACAGCCCTGCCACAGGTGAAGCCTGAAGAGCAGTGAGCTCTGGCCAGAGAAGGGACTACTTCTTTACAAAACGGAAGAACACTGAAAACATTCTAGCTTTAGACTAGTTTGAAACTATGCTGGACAACATTCTGTGTTCTAAATGCATTCTATTCTCTACACAAATGGATTTCTCTGTCCACACAGCCAAAAAGGTGTGCTTTTATCTGATATAACTAGCATTAATTCCTGCAATCTTACTGAAAACAGCAATGAAGAAAATGCAGATTTCACTTCCTTGAATTCAGGCAATGCCAATAATGGGAAGAGATACAAGTGCTGACTGTACCTCGCTTCACCTTCATGGAAACAACCAACACCTTGTCTTGGCTGTTAGAGATAGGTAACTTGCATGAGACACATTGCTATGAATAAATACGTGTTTTCAGTAAAGATACGGTGCAATAAAGACTAAATTCTTACATGCTCATGTCTCCCCAAGTCAGCCTGTCAGAAGTGCAGGCTTTTACTGAACAGTAAATGCATCATGATATAACAGGAGTTATCTATGGATCCGTCCTGCTTTTCTACCTAGAGTGAATGTTTTCTTAGTCAGTAAGTAATTATTACACTTTTCTTATTTACCTAACAGCACACTTACCAATCTTTACAGAGTGCATAAAAATAAAAAAGTTGCACTGTTTGGCCTTAAGGTAAAAATCAGATTTCTTCCAATAGGAACAGAATTCATGCCAACATAATCATACGTAAGAGAAAAGTTGTAAACCAAAGAATAGTCTTCACCTACAAAGTCTCCATAAACAGTGAGGAATATATACTGATAGTCTGGTAATCGAAAGCAACACACAAAAAGGGTAATAGTCAGTGATGATTATCATGGCCAAATTTCAAACTTCATCAATTTTTACTCTGCTCTAGAAAACAACATGCAACAAAGTAAAAATTACATCAAACAAAAAAACCCCAGAAAAACTAGTAAATAAACTTCCTCAAATTAAAAAAGTAAACATTTAGTGGACAACTATGAAGCATGCAGGCACTGTCCCAAAAGTTTCATTTTTCAAAATTCTCTGATTGCATGCATTCATATGATCATAAATAATACAGTTTCATGGCCATAACAATAAATAAACATACATATAAAGTAATATCACATCACTCATATCCTACAAATTATCCTTCTTTCAAAAAAATTCAAGGAGTTTAACAAGTATGCTTTCATCAAGGCTTAGTATTTTCTATTTGCATAATATCACTGATAGAGAAGTGCTGTTTGAAAAGTTACTCTCTTATGTCACCTCTTCCATGGTAACTTTTTCTTTAAACATCCTATTGACCCTATCTTACATCACGCTGATGGAAGGCTAAGCAGCATTTTCTACACTCTGATTATGTATACCAGATCCTTTATACTACTTTACCATTAATTTTACCATGAATTAGCATTTAAAATAATGTACACTGCATGCTGCAGAATTTTTAGTTTTGCATAGATTTATCCATGTTTTTAATTTTATTGTTATTATGAATACTCAGAAGCCACTACGACATATGTTTTGAATATGGATTAACAGAAGTAGGCACTTCACGTATTTCAGAGGACACAGTAAACACATTCTTGAACAGTAGCATATACACAAAATAATATTTAAAATATAGTATCTAATTAGAGTTTTGCTTAACAAGCAAAATTATGCTTCATTAATGATCCCAATCAAAATAATACTTTCTACTGATTTAATTAGACAACGAATCAGGTCTCAAAATGTATATGTGTTTTATGTAATGCATTTTAATTCCACAGTATATTTGCTAAAGTGGGGGGTGAAACACTCCTCAATTGTAAACCTTATACTTAAAGAAGTGTTTTTATTTTTAAATTCTATACTTGGCCTTCAGATCTCTCTTTCACACTTGACCAATTTAATGGAAATAATAATTTGGTATCTAATTTCATAGATGTGCAACAATGGCATGACTGTAACAGATTACAGGAAGCTTTACATTTGATTTAAGAATATGTATGAAAGCATATTCAACTGACATGAGAGAAAGCACAAAGCAAAGCATTTCCATTAACTGCTATTGTTACTTCATATATACTGTTAAAAGTAAATTCTCTGGTAGTATAACACTGTCCCATTTTGTGCTTTTATTTTTTCACTCAAAAACAGAAGGAAAAGTCTAAACTGATTTTTAATAAAATGCTGCATGAATTTTCCTCTGATAACTTTATGAACATCCTATATTCCTCATCACAGGAATGGAAAGTTCAGAAGAAAAACAAAGGATTACTGTATATTCAGAAAAGGACTACATTTTATAACAAGCTTATGTTGCTGCCTGCTTCTCAACAATTTGCATTGAAATTGTTGCTAGGTATTCACCTTTGCTGATATTTTCCCTAAAAGTGGGAAAAGCAGGAATCAAACTGTACTGACAAGTCAAAAGTAGATTTTTAGGGAAGAAAAACTATAAAAATATTGTAAGGATATGACAAATGTGATTACTTAACTTAGTATAGAATAACACCATTTAATCAAAATAGGGGAATATAAATCTACGTAGAATTCTGCTACACTGACAGACAATTATGTAGAAGTATTCCTAACTGAGCTTTGCTTTTGAGACAACAGTTAGACAGACTTATTTGAGAGCTCTATCAAAGTAAGTAACCACATCTCAAATACAAAAATCTGTTTCATCATTTATAGTTTTTATCACATCATATAGCATAACTTTCACATGAGAACAAAGGTCATTTTCAAGCAAGCTGTTGTTCTAAGGTAACTTTTAATTTGAGGACTAAATGTAAATTGCTATGGTGAATGCACGTTAGGTCACTAAAACAACGGTAGCTAAACTCAGATGTGACCTAGCAACCCAGGTGTTCAGGAAAAGTGCTGTTAACAGTAAGGATTGATGATCTAATCAAACTGTCACACTCAGATCCTCAGCAGGGTGGTTGGAGGGGAGGTGGAGGAGGATAATATTCAGAAAGCAAGCACATGCTTAGTGTTACTTTAAATTGATGCTGACATTTTCAATTGTAAAAAGAAATTTTTTCCTAAGTAATATAGGAAACAACTCTCCTAACCTTCCGGAGGATATCAGATAATCAGAGAGCTTGTTTTGCAAAAGCCAACTTCTCAGATGTATGACTTTATGAAATACGAACTATCAGACATTTTAGAGATTCAAGATGATAGCAAGTATTTTAATGCTTTTCTTTTACTTAGATAGGCATAAATCAGTATTTAGCTAACTCTGTACAAATGCACTTGCTATGCATATACCATAAAATAATTAATAAACCTATCTATTTCTGCTAGTACCTTTATGCTTTCTGCCCTCATGCTGTTTCTCTTGACCATATCGCTAAATACTCAGAAAACTGAAAAGCAAAAATATCAACAAGTGAGCAAACAAGATGAAATTTCAGTGGTTTAAGAAACTGGTTCAGCACTGCATTTTTTAGCATTAACATCTGCCTACTTGCAGGGTACTTAAAATACAGGGACTACAGAATTCCCATGTTGTAGAAACAAAATAATGTAGAAACAACCCTTACTTGAGTTTGTCCATGAGTGATGAAATCATACCTAAGTTATAAATGGGTAACACTGACTTCACAATCAGTAGAACTCTTTACCTTTTTCAATTAGCAGCTGGAAGGAAACCAGCTTAACACGTCAGAAACTGGGAAACTATATCGCTTTAGTCACCAGGAGCAGCCATTTTCTACATGAGGTTTGAGGTGGTCATTTACAGCCAGATGGCATCTCCATATCCCTCTCAGAAAATGTCCTCTTGATGAAGTACTTGCATGGAAATTTTCAGAAAGCCAACAGGAGGACTGGGCTTTTGGTGCCTCCATCTTGAATCTGCTTGGAGCACTATGAATGTACTCCATTACACAGAGAGCTGGTGGTCAATAAAAGTAAGGCCATGGATCTGAAATTCTAGAAATTGTCTCTCAATTGTCTACACTGAGCCATCTCTTATATAAATGGTACAAAACCAATAATTCATTTTCTGAAGGGTACTGTCAGTGAGCTACAGGTGTACAAACACAAGCAGCTCAAATATGATAAGTGGGAGCAAGGTTTTCTTATGTAAAATGATGCATCTGCTCTGTGTTTACACTTCTATTTGTCTTGCAGCTCTAGAGATAGTGAAACTGAACATCATTCTACATGGAGAAACCCATACAATACATAAGCATAATGAAGATAGAAAGGAGACTTTAAAATCACAAGTTTCAGGCACATCATATATGAACACATTAAAGCCCTCCGGAAAGAATAAAAAGAAATAAAACAACTACAACAAAAAAACCCCAGACACAGAAATGCACTTTCACTTGTGTACTATACTGGTAAAATTTCTGCAAGTCAGTTGAT